>NC_088421.1:25625798-25925798 GCF_034236695.1 Oncorhynchus nerka | reverse complement strand
ATGAAATCTTTATTTTGTCTCATTTGCATATACTCATATTGTGCGCCAACGGCAAAGAAAAGATGTGACAATGTGTGTTAATGGCCCTTACAGAGACACGAAGAGAGAGAGGAAGAGGAAAGAGAAATAATAAACTAGAGAAACGGGGGTAATGTTTCAACTAGGATGATGCATGCAACTCCTTTAATGAGCCTCTCCTTTCTTTCTTTGTGACTTTTCTCTCTCCTTCATTTGGGGAATGTAATTGACATTAAATCCGTTGGGCTTCTTAATTAAATCCCAGACAACTGTTAACGAGGAGATGAGTTCAAACATTCAGCTCACTACATCCCTTTAAACAAGATCGATTACGGCATGGCTGGCGGCGAAGCCCCTCTCCTCCATCTCCTCATCCCTCTGCCAACGCCCCCTTGTTTCCATAAAAGCGCCGCCTGCCTCAGGATAACCTTGCCGGAGATGATGAAAGAAAAGGGAAAAAGTCAACAAGATAGAAGAATAGAAATCTCATTTGGAAGCCAGGGTTCTTGTGGATGTGAAATCTATATAACAGCAATGTCGTGGCTGACACACAGGGAGAGAGGAAGCTGGTAGTGGTGAAGGAGAATAGAGTTTACATGGAACAGTCTAAAGGGAAAGAAACAACGGACACCAGTGTTGTCGTACTGGCACAGACTGAGGCGTTTTGGCTCTCTGGGAAGAGAAAACAATTTGTGAGTGCGAGCATCTGGTTGGGGAAGTGGCGTTTCAACAGGAGTAATAGGGAACAGGACCGTAGTCAATTGAGAAAATAACTAGTGATGGCATGAGGTGGGAGGAGGCGTGAAAAGCTAAAAGTGATAAATAGACATTCACACAAGTAACCTTGAGCTATGGAAAAGTGTATCCGAAGAGCAAGACAAGACTTGAAGAGCGAATGAGAGAGAGAAACAGAGAGAAACAGAAAGGGAGAGAGCGAGAGAGAGAGAGAAACAGAGAAGGGGAGAGAGCGAGAGAGAGAGAAACAGAGAGAAACAGAGAAAGGGAGAGAGCGAGACAGCGAGAAACAGAGAAGGGGAGAGAGCGAGAGAGAGAGAAACAGAGAGAAAGGGAGAGAGCGAATGAGAGAGAGAGAGAGAGCGAATGAGAAAGAGAGAGAAACAGAGAAAGGGCGAGAGAGAGAAACAGAGAAAGGAGAGAGAGAGAGAGAGAGAGAGAGAGAGAGAGAGAGAGAGAGAGAGAGAAAGGGAGAGAGAAACAGAGAGAAACAGAGAAAGGGAGAGAGAAACAGAGAAAGGGAGAGAGAGAGAAACAGAGAGAAACAGAGAAAGGGAGAGAGAGAGAAACAGAGAGAAACAGAGAAAGGGAGAGAGAAACAGAGAGAAACAGATAAAGGGAGAGAGAAACAGAGAAAGGGAGAGAGAAACAGAGAGAAACAGAGAAAGGGAGAGAGAAACAGAAAGGGAGAGAGAAACGGAGATAAACAGAGAAAGGGAGAGAGAAACAGAGAAAGGGAGAGAGAAACAGAGAAAGGGAGAGAGAAACAGAGAGAAACAGAGAAAGGGAGAGAGCGAATGAGAGAGAGAGAGAGAGAAACAGAGAAAGGGAGAGAGAGAGAGAATCAGAGAAAGGGAGAGAGAGAGAAACAGAGAGAAACAGAGAAGGGGGGAGAGAGAGAAACAGAGAGAAACAGAGAAAGGGAGAGAGAGAGAGAGAAACAGAGAAGGGGGGAGAGAGAGAAACAGAGAAAGGGAGAGAGAGAAACAGAGAGAAACAGAGAAAGGGAGAGAGAGAAACAGAGAAACAGAGAAAGGGAGAGAGAGAGAAACATAGAGAAAAAGAGAAAGGGAGAGAGAGAGAAACAGAGAGAAACAGAGAAAGGGAGAGAGAGAAACAGAGAAGGGGAGAGAGAGAGAAACAGAGAGAAACTGAGAAAGGGAGAGAGAGAAACAGAGAAAGGGAGAGAGAGAGAAACAGAGAAGGGGAGAGAGAGAAACAGAGAGAAACAGAGAAAGGGAGAGAGAAACAGAGAAAGGGAGAGAGAGAGAAACATAGAGAAACAGAGAAAGGGAGAGAGAGAGAAACAGAGAGGGAGAGAGAGAGAAACAGAGATAAACAGAGAAAGGGAGAGAGAGAGAGAAACAGAGAAAGGGAGAGAGAGAGAAACAGAGAGAAACAGAGAAAGGGAGGGAGAGAGAGAAACAGAGAAAGGGAGAGAGAGAGAAACAGAGAGAAACAGAGAAAGGGAGAGAGAGAGAAACAGAGAGAAACAGAGAAGGGGAGAGAGAGAGAAACAGAGAGAAACAGAGAAAGGGAGAGAGAGAGAAACAGAGAAAGGGAGGGAGAGAGAGAAACAGAGAGAAACAGAGAAAGGGAGAGAGAAACAGAGAGAAACAGAGAAAAGGAGAGAGAAACAGAGAGAAACAGAGAAAGGGAGAGAGAGAAACAGAGAAGGGGAGAGAGAGAGAAACAGAGAGAAACAGAGAAAGGGAGAGAGAGAGAAACAGAGAAAGGGAGAGAGAGAGAGAAACAGAGAAAAACAGAGAAAGGGAGAGAGAGAGAAACAGAGAAAGGGAGGGAGAGAGAGAAACAGAGAGAAACAGAGAAAGGGAGAGAGAAACAGAGAGAAACAGAGAAAGGGAGAGAGAAACAGAGAGAAACAGAGAAAGGGAGAGAGAGAGAAACAGAGAGAAACAGAGAAGGGGAGAGAGAGAGAAACAGAGAGAAACAGAGAAGGGGAGAGAGAGAGAAACAGAGAAAGGGAGAGAGAGAGAAACAGAGAAAGGGAGAGAGAGAGAAACAGAGAAAAACAGAGAAAGGGAGAGAGAGAGAAATAGAGAAAGGGAGGGAGAGAGAGAAACAGAGAAAGGGAGAGAGAAACAGAGAAAGGGAGGGAGAAACAGAGAAAGGGAGAGAGAAACAGAGAGAAACAGAGAGAAACAGAGAAAGGGAGAGAGAGAAACAGAGAAAAACAGAGAAAGGGAGAGAGAGAGAAACAGAGAAAGGGAGGGAGAGAGAGAAACAGAGAAAGGGAGAGAGAAACAGAGAAAGGAAGAGAGAAACAGAGAGAAACAGAGAGAGAGATTATTTGCAGGGCATGCGTACTATAAGTCGCCCACCTCCTAGTTATACCCAACATGCCCTCTATACGCATAATATTACCAGCTAATCACTGATGGCCCAACAGAGTCAACAACAGAATACTGTACCTCACCTGCCTGGGAACATGGCCTCAATTGTAGTACCCCAAATGTAGTATCTAAATTTGTATCATCATCCCTCCATAGAGGTATCTGTTACCCAACATTACTAAATCTAAATCACAGGTTCCTTTATCTACAGGTTCTACATCCCATTCACTTTACTAATACCAATATCAAGACTATCCTTTCTATATTCAGCGGCTGTATCGTGCGCTGTGACACTATTTGGCCCTAGGATCTATTTCCACACACCAGGCACTGTGACTTGGCTGCTAAGACCACCAGTCTTATGTAAGTTGATTAGGCTACAGTTACCTGGGTACCAACCCTGTTCAGAAGACAGTAATTCCAGGAAATTACCTTTAAAACTGCTAAATGTTCTGTCTGCCTCATGGCACAATGAGTTTTAAAACTGCTAAATGTTCTGTCTGCCTCATGGCACAATGAGTTTTAAAACTGCTAAATGTTCTGTCTGCCTCATGGCACAATGAGTTTTAAAACTGCTAAATGTTCTGTCTGCCTCATGGCACAATGAGTTTTAAAACTGCTAAATGTTCTGTCTGCCTCATGGCACAATGAGTTTTAAAACTGCTAAATGTTCTGTCTGCCTCATGGCACAATGAGTTTTAAAACTGCTAAATGTTCTGTCTGCCTCATGGCACAATGAGTTTTAAAACTGCTAAATGTTCTGTCTGCCCCATGGCACAATGAGTTTTAAAACTGCTAAATGTTCTGTCTGCCTCATGGCACAATGAGTTTTAAAACTGCTAAATGTTCTGTCTGCCCCATGGCACAATGAGTTTTAAAACTGCTAAATGTTCTGTCTGCCCCATGGCACAATGAGTTTTAAAACTGCTAAATGTTCTGTCTGCCCCATGGCACAATGAGTTTTAAAACTGCTAAATGTTCTGTCTGCCCCATGGCACAATGAGTTTTAAAACTGATAAATGTTCTGTCTGCCCCATGGCACAATGAGTTTTTTTTCTCCGCCCGTGGAAAAATGCTCAGAATTGCAGAAAATTAACTTTAAAATGTCTTAACATTGAACCACTAGGTGGGGCCCCCCAAACCAAATCTCGCTGAGGCCTCCCAAAAAGCTAGGACTGGCCCTGCACACGAACGCTCTAAGTGGTTTCATGTTCCAGCATTCTAATGGTCTCTCTGGACTGCTATTCCAATCATGCAGAGCAGTGGGTGTGTGGGGCCTGGAGGTTATTAGCCCAGTGTGTTAGATTAGAGGCCCTCAGAGCTGGTTCATATGTGGGAGGGAAGAACAAACAGAGGCCAAGATAGCCAGCCTGATTCTGTGCCTGAGCCTGCATGATCCCTCAGCTCTGTATCCATGCCCCTGATGGAACACTAACTGGGCCTTATGCACTATTCACCACTTACACAGGCAGTGACAGAGGCTGGGAGAGAGTCCAGGCCAGAAGGACACTGAGGGAGAGAGAGGGATGGAAATACATTGTGTTGAAAGAGGGGTGGACAATAAGGTACAAAACATTAGGTTTTTGATTTTTGACCCCCTTTTCTCCCCAATTGTTAGTAGTTACTATCTTGTCTCATCGTTAAAACTCCCGTACGGGCTCGGGAGAGATGAAGGTCGAAAGCCATGCGTCCTCCGAAACACAACCCAACCATTCAGAGGGTATATGAGCATATGCCTTTGAATGGGGTAGGGTGGTATGTGGTGGTCTGCTTTCGAGACTTTGTAGAGTCCATGCCCTGACGAATTAAGGAAGGTGCTCTTAATGTTTTGTATTTTATTTATTATCTTTTGTATTTTATTTATTCACTTCTATTTAATCAGGGGAGCCCAATTGAGACCAGAATCTCATTTCCAATGCTGCCCTGAGACCACAAAGCAAATGGAAAGTTGTAGATATGGAAAGATAAAGAAAACCTGAAACTGTATGTGTGCGTGCCTGCGTGTGTGATTATGTGACGCAGTGAGAGATTGTTGGAAAGGAACAGGAACAGCCCGGGGGACACAGTGGAGTCAAACTGAATCAACTAATTAGATTAGAATCATTTCACAATAGCTTCAGACACTGTAAATCATTATTCTATCCTATTATTCTTGTGAAGAGAAAAACAAAGCCTTTAGTATAGAAACATGAACTACCATCAACAATATAGTGAAACTACAATCAGTTGTCACATACTAGGCAAATCACTAGTTTCATAATCCTGCTACATTTCAACTGACCTTGTAGATGCAGTTTCAAATAATTGCTGTCCATGGTGCTGACATCTCTGATTCCTGCTATTTGCTTAATGTTTCCATTGGACATTTCACATCACTCAGTTGGCTTTCTGTTCTGGTCATGGACATGTCACAGCAAATCTAAAGGTCCTCAAACCTATTTTGACCATGACCACAATGATCAATAAATACATCATGTTACTGTGCCAACAATATGAGCCCACTCCAGTGTGTCTCAATGGGGTCAATTGTTCATCTGTGCACAACAAAGAGAGATATGTGTCCATCACAGTGTTGACATTAAGGATAATATCTGTCAGCGTTAGCCAATAAGACAGTGTTATCTGTAGGTTATGATGAAGGCATCAGGTCTCTGATCTCTGGATCAGCCAACAAAGAGGACATTTCCACTTAACTAAGCGAAGCTGAGGAAAGGTGTGATTAAAATTCAGTGGCAGGCCTTTAAATATCAGCCTGGGATGACAGTGGTGCCCTTTGGCAAGGTAATTATTCACTCTGCTGAAAGACCATCAGGTGTGTGTGTGTGTGAATGTGTGAGGGGTGGGTCTGAGTTTGAGCCTTTCGTTTTGAGGCGGTGTGTTTGAGAAATACAAGTAACAGCATCTGTTCTTTCAGTCTAGATGTGAGAAGTGTTTGTAATCTAACTCAGTAAAGCAGACAGACGCTAAGGGGCTTTAATAGGCTGATACATGTGAGATAAGGACATTAGACAGACAGAGAGAAAGAGAAAGAGAAAGGGAGAGAGAGAGAGACAGAGAGAGAGAGAGAGAGAGAGAGAGAGAGAGAGAGAGAGAGAAAGGGAGAGAGAGAGAAAGGGAGAGAGAGAGAAAGGGAGAGAGAGAGAAAGAGAGAGAGAGAAAGGGAGAGAGAGAGAGAGAGAGAGAAAGGGAGAGAGAGAGAGAGAGAGAGAGAGAAAGGGAGAGAGAGAGAGAGAGAGAGAGAGAGAGAGAGAGAGAGAGAGAAGAAAGGGAGAGAGAGAGAAAGCGAAAGCGAGAGAGGGAGGGAGAGTAAAAACAGAGAGATGAAGCGAGAGGGAGGGAGAGCGTGAGAAAAAGAGAGATCAAGCAAGAGACAGAGAGGGAGGAGAGAGAGAGGGAGGGAGAGACATGAACTGGTAAAGGTTAGCTTTCTACCACTCCATCACTGTCTCAGTCTCAGCCTCTCCAGACCTCCATCTCTCTTTCCATCTTTTTTTCTATTTTATCTCCAACCGAACAACATTTGATATGATCTACTGAGGAGGTCCTCTCACACCGAGTTGAGACTCAGACTACAGCCCAAGGCCTGATAGGATGAGACTCTTATTGAGAAGCTGTCCTTCAAAAACTGCAGCTTGACAAAAAAAACAGACAAAAAATCCTCCTTCTTCTTGTCTTTCTGTATCTCCCTCTCCCACCTCTCCGGGTGTGTTTCTTCTGACAGTCTGCCTACTGTGGGGTTCTTGATAAGAGTCATGTGGGGAGTCAGGTGGTTGGGGGTTGTATCTTTGGGGCTGATCATCCCCCCTTTTGTACCTCCCCTCCCTTCCTTCGCTGTGTGAGTGTTGGGCTCGGATCATTATCGGCAGCCCTGAATGGGATTCATCACGCGATGTGCAGAGTCAGCTGCAGTCAACGTGCAACACCCTTCGCCACTTCTCAATCAATCTTCATTTGCCTCTTTTCCTCACTTTTGTTCGGGGAGACAGATTTCTCTAGTGAGAAACTTTAGTTCCTTTAGTTTTCCACTCTTAGTAAACAGAATAGAAAGTGTTACATTTTTGCCCAGGACAGATTCTAAAACGTGAAAATAGGTTTCAAAAATAGTTAGAGTCTTGTGTCCTGCTGGGCTGTTAGTCAAACAGAAAGAAGGCCTTGAGCAGTGAAGGAACACTGATATCATCCATAGATATCACCCTACAGACAAGTCAGGAATATTACACACTAATGAAACACCACATCCACAGAACCAGCTACAATTTAGGAAAGAGGACCTTTTGTTTTTGCAGCGCTACGACATTATTGGAATCCCTTAGAAGTAAAGATGAGAAGTTTGGCCATGTTCCCTGTATAAAATGCCTGAATAAAAAGCTTGCTGACAGACTTGTCTCTTTTATTGCTGTGAATGGATTGCATTTTGTGCCTGGGTCATATCGTTTACAGCACAGTAAAAGAAGAAAGAGAGAGGGAGATTGTTGCGGGGAAATCATTGGGAAGCCTATGTTACTGTGACATGGGATTTTTGAGTACTTATATATAACCCTTGTGAGCTACTGTCTGTAATCATAGCTAGTTCTAGCTAGTTCTAGAAAAGCTCAGGCCTACCTCCAAGCAGCTCATACCATGCCTCTAGCCAGCACCATGTAGCTCTTTGTTTCCCAATAAAAAGACACTCAAACGAAGACGAATGCTTCTATCCTTGTTAGATCTCGGTCCTGGCAGAAAGAGGACTAAAGTGTCTATTTTCAGAGCGTTATAGTGTGCTGACACCCTGCTCATTTTCATGATAGATATCTCTGATCAGCAAACGTTTTACTGCTCATTACCCTGAGCATAACTTAAGACTTGTCTCCAGTCTCACAGACCTTATCTCTAACAATAACCATGGCGTTAGTCATGATTGCCACTCTCATTCAAACCTTCATATGAATTGCTTATGTCTTCATACAATCTTCGGACGCCGTGACAGCCTCCTATCCTATAGCCCTAATACCGTCTACACTATCCTATTGCCCTAATACCATCTACACTATCCTATAACCCTAATACCGTCTACACTATGCTATAGCCCTAATACTGTCTACACTATCCTATAACCCTAATACCGCCTACGATATCCTATAGCCCTAATACCGTCTACACTATCCTATTGCCCTAATACCATCTACACTATCCTATAGCCCTAATATCGCCTACACTATCCTATTGCCCTAATACCATCTACACTATCCTATAGCCCCAATACCGCCTACACTATCCTATTGCCCTAATACCATCTACACTATCCTATAGCCCTAATACCACCTACACTATCCTATTGCCCTAATACCATCTACACTATCCTATAGCCCTAATACCATCTACACTATCCTATAGCCCTAATACCGCCTACACTATCCTATTGCCCTAATACCATCTACACAATCCTATATCCCTAATACCGTCTACACTATCCTATTGCCCTAATAGCTTCTACACAAATCCTATATCCCTAATACCGCCTACACTATCCTATTGCCCTAATACCGTCTACACGATCCTATATCCCTAATACCGCCTACACTATCCTATTGCCCTAATACCGTGTACACGATCCTATATCCCTAATACCGTCTACACTATCCTATTGCCCTAATACCATCTACACGATCCTATATCCCTAATACCGTCTACACTCTCCTATTGCCCTAATACCATCTACACGATCCTATAACCCTAATACCGTCTACACTATCCTATTGCCCTAATACCATCTACACGATCCTATATCCCTAATACCGTCTACAATCTCCTATATCCTTAATACCATCTACACGATCCATTAGCCCTAATACTGTCTATACACTATCCTATAGCCCTAATACCGTCTACACAATCCTATTGCCCGAATACGTATATACTATCTTATAGACCTAATATGTTCTATATACTATCATATATCCCTAATACCGTCTACACTATCCTATAGCCCTAATACCATCTACACTATCATATAGCCCTAATACCATCTACACTATCCTATAGCCCTAATACCGTCTACACTATCCTATAGCCCTAATACCATCTACACTATCCTATAGCCCTAATACCGCCTACACTATACTATTGCCCTAATACCATCTACACTGTCCTATATCCCTAATACCATCTACACTATCCTATAGCCCTAATACCGTCTACACTATCCTATTGCCATAATACCATCTACACTATCCTATAGCCCTAATACCGCCTACACTATCCTATTGCCCTAATACCATCTACACTATCCTATAGCCCTAATACCGTCTACACTCTCCTATTGCCCTAATACCATCTACACTATCCTATAGCCCTAATACTGCCTACACTATCCTATTGCCCTAATACCATCTACACTATCCTATAGCCCTAATACCGTCTACACTCTCCTATTGCCCTAATACCGTCTACACGATCCTATAACCCTAATACCGTCTACACTATCCTATTGCCCTAATACCGTCTACACTATCCTATATCCCTAATACAGCCTACACGATTCTATATCCCTAATACCGCCTACACTATCCTATTGCCCTAATACCGTCTACACGATCCTATAACCCTAATACCGTCTACACTATCCTATTGCCCTAATACCGTCTACACTATCCTATAGCCCTAATACAGCCTACACGATCCTATATCCCTAATACCGTCTACACTATCCTATTGCCCTAATACCATCTACACGATCCTATATCCCTAATACCGTCTACAATCTCCTATATCCTTAATACCATCTACACGATCCATTAGCCCTAATACTGTCTATACACTATCCTATAGCCCTAATACCGTCTACACAATCCTATTGCCCGAATACGTATATACTATCTTATAGACCTAATATGTTCTATATACTATCATATATCCCTAATACCGTCTACACTATCCTATAGCCCTAATACCATCTACACTATCCTATAGCCCTAATACCGCCTACACTATACTATTGCCCTAATACCATCTACACTGTCCTATATCCCTAATACCATCTACACTATCCTATAGCCCTAATACCATCTACACTATCCTATTGCCATAATACCATCTACACTATCCTATAGCCCTAATACCGCCTACACTATCCTATTGCCCTAATACCATCTACACTATCCTATAGCCCTAATACCGTCTACACTCTCCTATTGCCCTAATACCATCTACACTATCCTAAAGCCCTAATACTGCCTACACTATCCTATTGCCCTAATACCATCTACACTATCCTATAGCCCTAATACCGTCTACACTCTCCTATTGCCCTAATACCGTCTACACGATCCTATAACCCTAATACCGTCTACACTATCCTATTGCCCTAATACCGTCTACACTATCCTATAGCCCTAATACAGCCTACACGATCCTATATCCCTAATACCGCCTACACTATCCTATTGCCCTAATACCGTCTACACGATCCTATATCCCTAATACCGTCTACACTATCCTATAGCCCTAATACCATCTACACTATCCTATAGCCCTAATCCCGCCTACACTATCCTATTGCCCTAATACCATCTACACTATCCTATTGCCCTAATACCGTCTACACTATCCTATAGCCCTAATACCATCTACACTATCCTATAGCCCTAATCCCGCCTACACTATCCTATAGCCCTAATACCATCTACACTATCCTATTGCCCTAATACCGTCTACACGGTCCTATATCCCTAATACCGTCTACACTATACTATTGCCCTAATACCGTCTACACGATCCTATATCCCTAATACCGCCTACACTATCCTATTGCCCTAATACCGTCTACACGATCCTATTTCCCTAATACCGCCTACAATATCCTATTGCCCTAATACCGTCTACACTATCCTATTGCCCTAATACCGTCTACACTATCCTATTGCCCTAATACCGTCTACACGATCCTATATCCCTAATACCGTCTATACGATCCTATATCCCTAATACCGCCTACACTATCCTATTGCCCTAATACCGTCTACACGATCCTATTTCCCTAATACCACCTACAATATCCTATTGCCCTAATACCGTCTACACTATCCTATTGCCCTAATACCATCTACACTATCCTATAGCCCTAATATCGCCTACACTATCCTATTGCCCCAATACCATCTACACTATCCTATAGCCCCAATACCGCCTACACTATCCTATTGCCCTAATACCATCTACACTATCCTATAGCCCTAATACCACCTACACTATCCTATTGCCCTAATACCATCTACACTATCCTATAGCCCTAATACCATCTACACTATCCTATAGCCCTAATACCGCCTACACTATCCTATTTCCCTAATACCATCTACACAATCCTATATCCCTAATACTGTCTACACTATCCTATTGCCCTAATAGCTTCTACACAAATCCTATATCCCTAATACCGCCTACACTATCCTATTGCCCTAATACCGTCTACACGATCCTATATCCCTAATACCGCCTACACTATCCTATTGCCCTAATACCGTGTACACGATCCTATATCCCTAATACCGTCTACACTATCCTATTGCCCTAATACCGTGTACACGATCCTATATCCCTAATACCGTCTACACTATCCTATTGTCCTAATACCATCTACACGATCCTATATCCCTAATACCGTATCCTATTGCCCTAATACCATCTACGATCCTATAACCCTAATACCGTCTACACTATCCTATTGCCCTAATACCATCTACACGATCCTATATCCCTAATACCGTCTACAATCTCCTATATCCTTAATACCATCTACACAATCCATTAGCCCTAATACTGTCTATACACTATCCTATAGCCCTAATACCGTCTACACAATCCTATTGCCCAAATACGTATATACTATCTTATAGACCTAATATGTTCTATATACTATCATATATCCCTAATACCGTCTACACTATCCTATAGCCCTAATACCGTCTACACTATCCTATAGCCCTAATACCGTCTACACTATCCTATAGCCCTAATACCATCTACACTATCCTATAGCCCTAATACCGTCTACACTATCCTATTGCCCTAATACCATCTACACTATCCTATAGCCCTAATACCGTCTACACTATCCTATAGCCCTAATACCATCTACACTATCCTATAGCCCTAATACCGTCTACACTATCCTATAGCCCTAATACCGTCTACACTATCCTATAGCCCTAATACCATCTACACGATCCTATATCCCTAATACCGCCTACACTATCCTATTGCCCTAATACCGTGTACACGATCCTATATCCCTAATACCGTCTACACTATCCTATTGCCCTAATACCGTGTACACGATCCTATATCCCTAATACCGTCTACACTATCCTATTGTCCTAATACCATCTACACGATCCTATATCCCTAATACCGTCTACACTCTCCTATTGCCCTAATACCATCTACACGATCCTATAACCCTAATACCGTCTACACTATCCTATTGCCCTAATACCATCTACACGATCCTATATCCCTAATACCGTCTACAATCTCCTATATCCTTAATACCATCTACACAATCCATTAGCCCTAATACTGTCTATACACTATCCTATAGCCCTAATACCGTCTACACAATCCTATTGCCCAAATACGTATATACTATCTTATAGACCTAATATGTTCTATATACTATCATATATCCCTAATACCGTCTACACTATCCTATAGCTAATACCGTCTACACTATCCTATAGCCCTAATACCGTCTACACTATCCTATAGCCCTAATACCATCTACACTATCCTATAGCCCCTAATACCGTCTACACTATCCTATTGCCCTAATACCATCTACACTATCCTATAGCCCTAATACCGTCTACACTATCCTATAGCCCTAATACCATCTACACTATCCTATAGCCCTAATACCGTCTACACTATCCTATAGCCCTAATACCGTCTACACTATCCTATAGCCCTAATACCATCTACACTATCCTATAGCCCTAATACCGTCTACACTATCCTATAGCCCTAATACCATCTACACTATCCTATAGCCCTAATACCGCCTACACTATACTATTGCCGTAATACCATCTACACTGTCCTATAGCCCTAATACCATCTACACTATCCTATATCCCTAATAGCGTCTACACTATCCTATTGCCCTAATACCATCTACACTATCCTATAGCCCTAATACCGCCTACACTATCCTATTGCCCTAATACCATCTACATTATCCTATAGCCCTAATACCGTCTACACTCTCCTATTGCCCTAATACCGTCTACACGATCATATAACCCTAATACCGTCTACACTATCCTATTGCCCTAATAACGTCTACACTATCCTATTGCCCTAATACCATCTACACTATCCTATAGCCCTAATACCGCCTACACTATCCTATTGCCCTAATACCGTCTACACGATCCTATAACCCTAATACCGTCTACACTATCCTATTGCCCTAATACTGTCTACACTATCCTATAGCCCTAATACAGCCTACACGATCCTATATCCCTAATACCGCCTACACTATCCTATTGCCCTAATACCGTCTACACGATCCTATATCCCTAATACCGTCTACACTATCCTATAGCCCTAATACCATCTACACTATCCTATAGCCCTAATCCCGCCTACACTATCCTATTGCCCTAATACCATCTACACTATCCTATTGCCCTAATACCGTCTACACTATCCTATAGCCCTAATACCATCTACACTATCCTATAGCCCTAATCCCGCCTACACTATCCTATAGCCCTAATACCATCTACACTATCCTATTGCCCTAATACCGTCTATACGGTCCTATATCCCTAATACCGTCTACACTATACTATTGCCCTAATACCGTCTACACGATCCTATATCCCTAATACCGCCTACACTATCCTATTGCCCTAATACCGTCTACACGATCCTATTTCCTAATACCGCCTACAATATCCTATTGCCCTAATACCGTCTACACTATCCTATTGCCCTAATACCGTCTACACTATCCTATTGCCCTAATACCGTCTACACGATCCTATATCCCTAATACCGTCTATACGATCCTATATCCCTAATACCGCCTACACTATCCTATTGCCCTAATACCGTCTACACGATCCTATTTCCCTAATACCGCCTACAATATCCTATTGCCCTAATACCGTCTACACTATCCTATTGCCCTAATACCATCTACACTATCCTATAGCCCTAATATCGCCTACACTATCCTATTGCCCTAATACCATCTACACTATCCTATAGCCCCAATACCGCCTACACTATCCTATTGCCCTAATACCATCTACACTATCCTATAGCCCTAATACCACCTACACTATCCTATTGCCCTAATACCATCTACACTATCCTATAGCCCTAATACCATCTACACTATCCTATAGCCCTAATACCGCCTACACTATCCTATTTCCCTAATACCATCTACACAATCCTATATCCCTAATACTGTCTACACTATCCTATTGCCCTAATAGCTTCTACACAAATCCTATATCCCTAATACCGCCTACACTATCCTATTGCCCTAATACCGTCTACACGATCCTATATCCCTAATACCGCCTACACTATCCTATTGCCCTAATACCGTGTACACGATCCTATATCCCTAATACCGTCTACACTATCCTATTGCCCTAATACCATCTACACGATCCTATATCCCTAATACCGTCTACACTCTCCTATTGCCCTAATACCATCTACACGATCCTATAACCCTAATACCGTCTACACTATCCTATTGCCCTAATACCATCTACACGATCCTATATCCCTAATACCGTCTACAATCTCCTATATCCTTAATACCATCTACACAATCCATTAGCCCTAATACTGTCTATACACTATCCTATAGCCCTAATACCGTCTACACAATCCTATTGCCCGAATACGTATATACTATCTTATAGACCTAATATGTTCTATATACTATCATATATCCCTAATACCGTCTACACTATCCTATAGCCCTAATACCGTCTACACTATCCTATAGCCCTAATACCGTCTACACTATCCTATAGCCCTAATACCATCTACACTATCCTATAGCCCTAATACCGTCTACACTATCCTATTGCCCTAATACCATCTACACTATCCTATAGCCCTAATACCGTCTACACTCTCCTATAGCCCTAATACCATCTACACTATCCTATAGCCCTAATACCGTCTACACTATCCTATAGCCCTAATACCGTCTACACTATCCTATAGCCCTAATACCATCTACACTATCCTATAGCCCTAATACCGTCTACACTATCCTATAGCCCTAATACCATCTACACTATCCTATAGCCCTAATACCGCCTACACTATACTATTGCCCTAATACCATCTACACTGTCCTATAGCCCTAATACCGTCTACACTATCCTATTGCCCTAATAACGTCTACACTATCCTATTGCCCTAATACCATCTACACTATCCTATAGCCCTAATACCGCCTACACTATCCTATTGCCATAATACCATCTACACGATCCTATATCCCTAATACCGCCTACACTATCCTATTGCCCTAATACCGTCTACACGATCCTATATCCCTAATACCGCCTACACTATCCTATTGCCCTAATACCGTCTACACGATCCTATATCCCTAATACCGCCTACACTATCCTATTGCCCTAATACCGTCTACACTATCCTATAGCCCTAATACCGTCTACACTATCCTATAGCCCTAATACCATCTACACTATCCTATAGCCCTAATACCGTCTATACTATCCTATTGCCCTAATACCATCTACACTATCCTATAGCCCTAATACCGTCTACACTCTCCTATAGCCCTAATACCATCTACACTATCCTATAGCCCTAATACCGTCTACACTATCCTATAGCCCTAATACCGTCTACACTATCCTATAGCCCTAATACCGTCTACACTATCCTATATCCCTAATACCGTCTACACTATACTATTGCCCTAATACCGTCTACACGATCCTATATCCCTAATACCGCCTACACTATCCTATTGCCCTAATACCGTCTACACGATCCTATTTCCCTAATACCGCCTACAATATCCTATTGCCCTAATACTGTCTACACTATCCTATTGCCCTAATACCATCTACACTATCCTATAGCCCTAATATCGCCTACACTATCCTATTGCCCTAATACCATCTACACTATCCTATAGCCCCAATACCGCCTACACTATCCTATTGCCCTAATACCATCTACACTATCCTATAGCCCTAATACCACCTACACTATCCTATTGCCCTAATACCATCTACACTATCCTATAGCCCTAATACCATCTACACTATCCTATAGCCCTAATACCGCCTACACTATCCTATTTCCTAATACCATCTACACAATCCTATATCCCTAATACTGTCTACACTATCCTATTGCCCTAATAGCTTCTACACAAATCCTATATCCCTAATACCGCCTACACTATCCTATTGCCCTAATACCGTCTACAAGATCCTATATCCCTAATACCGCCTACACTATCCTATTGCCCTAATACCGTGTACACGATCCTATATCCCTAATACCGTCTACACTATCCTATTGCCCTAATACCATCTACGATCCTATATCCCTAATACCGTCTACACTCTCCTATTGCCCTAATACCATCTACACGATCCTATAACCTAATACCGTCTACACTATCCTATTGCCCTAATACCATCTACACGATCCTATATCCCTAATACCGTCTACAATCTCCTATATCCTTAATACCATCTACACAATCCATTAGCCCTAATACTGTCTATACACTATCCTATAGCCCTAATACCGTCTACACAATCCTATTGCCCGAATACGTATATACTATCTTATAGACCTAATATGTTCTATATACTATCATATATCCCTAATACCGTCTACACTATCCTATAGCCCTAATACCGTCTACACTATCCTATAGCCCTAATACCGTCTACACTATCCTATAGCCCTAATACCATCTACACTATCCTATAGCCCTAATACCGTCTACACTATCCTATTGCCCTAATACCATCTACACTATCCTATAGCCCTAATACCGTCTACACTCTCCTATAGCCCTAATACCATCTACACTATCCTATAGCCCTAATACCGTCTACACTATCCTATAGCCCTAATACCGTCTACACTATCCTATAGCCCTAATACCATCTACACTATCCTATAGCCCTAATACCGTCTACACTATCCTATAGCCCTAATACCATCTACACTATCCTATAGCCCTAATACCGCCTACACTATACTATTGCCCTAATACCATCTACACTGTCCTATAGCCCTAATACCATCTACACTATCCTATATCCCTAATAGCGTCTACACTATCCTATTGCCCTAATACCATCTACACTATCCTATAGCCCTAATACCGCCTACACTATCCTATTGCCCTAATACCATCTACATTATCCTATAGCCCTAATACCGTCTACACTCTCTATTGCCCTAATACCGTCTACACGATCATATAACCCTAATACCGTCTACACTATCCTATTGCCCTAATAACGTCTACACTATCCTATTGCCCTAATACCATCTACACTATCCTATAGCCCTAATACCGCCTACACTATCCTATTGCCATAATACCATCTACACGATCCTATATCCCTAATACCGCCTACACTATCCTATTGCCCTAATACCGTCTACACGATCCTATATCCCTAATACCGCCTACACTATCCTATTGCCCTAATACCGTCTACACGATCCTATATCCCTAATACCGCCTACACTATCCTATTGCCCTAATACCGTCTACACTATCCTATAGCCCTAATACCGTCTACACTATCCTATAGCCCTAATACCATCTACACTATCCTATAGCCCTAATACCGTCTACACTATCCTATTGCCCTAATACCATCTACACTATCCTATAGCCCTAATACCGTCTACACTCTCCTATAGCCCTAATACCATCTACACTATCCTATAGCCCTAATACCGTCTACACTATCCTATAGCCCTAATACCGTCTACACTATCCTATAGCCCTAATACCGTCTACACTATCCTATAGCCCTAATACCGTCTACACTATCCTATAGCCCTAATACCGTCTACACTATCCTATAGCCCTAATACCATCTACACTATCCTATAGCCCTAATACCGCCTACACTATACTATTGCCCTAATACCATCTACACTGTCCTATAGCCCCAATACCATCTACACTATCCTATATCCCTAATAGCGTCTACACTATCCTATTGCCCTAATACCATCTACACTATCCTATAGCCTAATACCGCCTACACTATCCTATTGCCCTAATACCATCTACATTATCCTATAGCCCTAATACCGTCTACACTCTCCTATTGCCCTAATACCGTCTACACGATCATATAACCTAATACCGTCTACACTATCCTATTGCCCTAATAACGTCTACACTATCCTATTGCCCTAATACCATCTACACTATCCTATAGCCCTAATACCGCCTACACTATGCTATTGCCATAATACCATCTACACGATCCTATATCCCTAATACCGCCTACACTATCCTATTGCCCTAATACCGTCTACACGATCCTATATCCTAATACCGCCTACACTATCCTATTGCCCTAATACCGTCTACACGATCCTATATCCCTAATACCGTCTACACTATCCTATTGCCTAATACCATCTACACGATCCTATATCCTAATACCGTCTACACTCTCCTATTGCCCTAATACCATCTACACGATCCTATAACCTAATACCGTCTACACTATCCTATTGCCCTAATACCATCTACACGATCCTATATCCCTAATACCGTCTACAATCTCCTATATCCTTAATACCATCTACACGATCCATTAGCCATAATACTGTCTATACACTATCCTATAGCCCTAATACCGTCTACACAATCCTATTGCCCGAATACGTATATACTATCTTATAGACCTAATATGTTCTATATACTATCATATATCCCTAATACCGTCTACACTATCCTATAGCCCTAATACCGTCTACACTATCATATAGCCCTAATACCATCTACACTATCCTATAGCCCTAATACCGTCTACACTATCCTATAGCCCTAATACCGTCTACACTATCCTATTGCCCTAATACCATCTACACGATCCTATATCCCTAATACCGTCTACACTATCCTATTGCCCTAATAGCTTCTACACAAATCCTATATCCTAATACCGCCTACACTATCCTATTGCCCTAATACCGTCTACGATCCTATATCCCTAATACCGCCTACACTATCCTATTGCCCTAATACCGTGTACACGATCCTATATCCCTAATACCGTCTACACTATCCTATTGCCCTAATACCATCTACACGATCCTATATCCCTAATACCGTCTACACTCTCCTATTGCCCTAATACCATCTACACGATCCTATAACCCTAATACTGTCTACACTATCCTATTGCCCTAATACCATCTACACGATCCTATATCCCTAATACCGTCTACAATCTCCTATATCCTTAATACCATCTACACAATCCATTAGCCCTAATACTGTCTATACACTATCCTATAGCCCTAATACCGTCTACACAATCCTATTGCCCGAATACGTATATACTATCTTATAGACCTAATATGTTCTATATACTATCATATATCCTAATACCGTCTACACTATCCTATAGCCCTAATACCGTCTACACTATCCTATAGCCCTAATACCGTCTACACTATCCTATAGCCCTAATACCATCTACACTATCCTATAGCCCTAATACCGTCTACACTATCCTATTGCCCTAATACCATCTACACTATCCTATAGCCCTAATACCGTCTACACTCTCCTATAGCCCTAATACCATCTACACTATCCTATAGCCCTAATACCGTCTACACTATCCTATAGCCTAATACCGTCTACACTATCCTATAGCCCTAATACCATCTACACTATCCTATAGCCCTAATACCGTCTACACTATCCTATAGCCCTAATACCATCTACACTATCCTATAGCCCTAATACCGCCTACACTATACTATTGCCCTAATACCATCTACACTGTCCTATAGCCCTAATACCATCTACACTATCCTATATCCCTAATAGCGTCTACACTATCCTATTGCCCTAATACCATCTACACTATCCTATAGCCCTAATACCGCCTACACTATCCTATTGCCCTAATACCATCTACATTATCCTATAGCCTAATACCGTCTACACTCTCCTATTGCCCTAATACCGTCTACACGATCATATAACCCTAATACCGTCTACACTATCCTATTGCCCTAATAACGTCTACACTATCCTATTGCCCTAATACCATCTACACTATCCTATAGCCCTAATACCGCCTACACTATCCTATTGCCATAACACCATCTACACGATCCTATATCCCTAATACCGCCTACACTATCCTATTTGCCCTAATACCGTCTACACGATCCTATATCCCTAATACCGCCTACACTATCCTATTGCCCTAATACCGTCTACACGATCCTATATCCCTAATACCGCCTACACTATCCTATTGCCCTAATACCGTCTACACTATCCTATAGCCCCAATACTTCTACACTATCCTATAGCCCTAATACCATCTACACTATCCTATAGCCCTAATACCGTCTACACTATCCTATTGCCCTAATACCATCTACACTATCCTATAGCCCTAATACCGTCTACACTCTCCTATAGCCCTAATACCATCTACACTATCCTATAGCCCTAATACCGCCTACACTATACTATTGCCCTAATACCATCTACACTGTCCTATAGCCCCAATACCATCTACACTATCCTATATCCCTAATAGCGTCTACACTATCCTATTGCCCTAATACCATCTACACTATCCTATAGCCCTAATACCGCCTACACTATCCTATTGCCCTAATACCATCTACATTATCCTATAGCCCTAATACCGTCTACACTCTCCTATTGCCCTAATACCGTCTACACGATCATATAACCCTAATACCGTCTACACTATCCTATTGCCCTAATAACGTCTACACTATCCTATTGCCCTAATACCATCTACACTATCCTATAGCCCTAATACCGCCTACACTATGCTATTGCCATAATACCATCTACACGATCCTATATCCCTAATACCGCCTACACTATCCTATTGCCCTAATACCGTCTACACGATCCTATATCCCTAATACCGTCTACACTATCCTATTGCCCTAATACCATCTACACGATCCTATATCCCTAATACCGTCTACACTCTCCTATTGCCCTAATACCATCTACACGATCCTATAACCCTAATACCGTCTACACTATCCTATTGCCCTAATACCATCTACGATCCTATATCCCTAATACCGTCTACAATCTCCTATATCCTTAATACCATCTACACGATCCATTAGCCATAATACTGTCTATACACTATCCTATAGCCCTAATACCGTCTACACAATCCTATTGCCCGAATACGTATATACTATCTTATAGACCTAATATGTTCTATATACTATCATATATCCCTAATACCGTCTACACTATCCTATAGCCCTAATACATCTACACTATCATATAGCCCTAATACCATCTACACTATCCTATAGCCCTAATACCGTCTACACTATCCTATAGCCCTAATACCGTCTACACTATCCTATTGCCCTAATACCATCTACACGATCCTATATCCCTAATACCGTCTACACTATCCTATTGCCCTAATAGCTTCTACACAAATCCTATATCCCTAATACCGCCTACACTATCCTATTGCCCTAATACCGTCTACACGATCCTATATCCCTAATACCGCCTACACTATCCTATTGCCCTAATACCGTGTACACGATCCTATATCCCTAATACCGTCTACACTATCCTATTGCCCTAATACCATCTACACGATCCTATATCCCTAATACCGTCTACACTCTCCTATTGCCCTAATACCATCTACACGATCCTATAACCCTAATACCGTCTACACTATCCTATTGCCCTAATACCATCTACACGATCCTATATCCCTAATACCGTCTACAATCTCCTATATCCTTAATACCATCTACACAATCCATTAGCCCTAATACTGTCTATACACTATCCTATAGCCCTAATACCGTCTACACAATCCTATTGCCCGAATACGTATATACTATCTTATAGACCTAATATGTTCTATATACTATCATATATCCCTAATACCCTATAGCCCTACACTATCCTATAGCCCTAATACCGTCTACACTATCCTATAGCCCTAATACCATCTACACTATCCTATAGCCCTAATACCATCTACACTATCCTATAGCCCTAATACCGTCTACACTATCCTATTGCCCTAATACCATCTACACTATCCTATAGCCCTAATACACTGTCTATCTCCTATAGCCCTAATACCATCTACACTATCCTATAGCCTAATACCGTCTACACTATCCTATAGCCCTAATACCGTCTACACCTATCCTATAGCCCTAATACCATCTACACTATCCTATAGCCCTAATACCGTCTACACTATCCTATAGCCCTAATACCATCTACACTATCCTATAGCCCTAATACCGCCTACACTATACTATTGCCCTAATACCATCTACACTGTCCTATAGCCCTAATACCATCTACACTATCCTATATCCCTAATAGCGTCTACACTATCCTATTGCCCTAATACCATCTACACTATCCTATAGCCCTAATACCGCCTACACTATCCTATTGCCCTAATACCATCTACATTATCCTATAGCCCTAATACCGTCTACACTCTCCTATTGCCCTAATACCGTCTACACGATCATATAACCCTAATACCGTCTACACTATCCTATTGCCCTAATAACGTCTACACTATCCTATTGCCCTAATACCATCTACACTATCCTATAGCCCTAATACCGCCTACACTATCCTATTGCCATAACACCATCTACACGATCCTATATCCCTAATACCGCCTACACTATCCTATTTGCCCTAATACCGTCTACACGATCCTATATCCCTAATACCGCCTACACTATCCTATTGCCCTAATACCGTCTACACGATCCTATATCCCTAATACCGCCTACACTATCCTATTGCCCTAATACCGTCTACACTATCCTATAGCCCTAATACCGTCTACACTATCCTATAGCCCTAATACCATCTACACTATCCTATAGCCCTAATACCGTCTACACTATCCTATTGCCCTAATACCATCTACACTATCCTATAGCCCTAATACCGTCTACACTCTCCTATAGCCCTAATACCATCTACACTATCCTATAGCCCTAATACCGTCTACACTATCCTATAGCCCTAATACCGTCTACACTATCCTATAGCCCTAATACCGTCTACACTATCCTATAGCCCTAATACCGTCTACACTATCCTATAGCCCTAATACCGTCTACACTATCCTATAGCCCTAATACCATCTACACTATCCTATAGCCCTAATACCGCCTACACTATACTATTGCCTAATACCATCTACACTGTCCTATAGCCCCAATACCATCTACACTATCCTATATCCCTAATAGCGTCTACACTATCCTATTGCCCTAATACCATCTACACTATCCTATAGCCCTAATACCGCCTACACTATCCTATAGCCCTAATACCGTCTACACTATCCTATAGCCCTAATACCTATCTACCATCTACACGATCCTATATCCCTAATACCGCCTACACTATCCTATTGCCCTAATACCGTCTACACTATCCTATAGCCCTAATACCGTCTACACTATCCTATAGCCCTAATACCGTCTACACTATCCTATTGCCCTAATACCATCTACACTATCCTATAGCCCTAATACCGTCTACACTCTCCTATAGCCCTAATACCATCTACACTATCCTATAGCCCTAATACCGTCTACACTATCCTATAGCCCTAATACCGTCTACACTATCCTATAGCCCTAATACCGTCTACACTATCCTATAGCCCTAATACCGTCTACACTATCCTATAGCCCTAATACCGTCTACACTATCCTATAGCCCTAATACCGTCTACACTATCCTATAGCCCTAATACCGCCTACACTATACTATTGCCCTAATACCATCTACACTGTCCTATAGCCCCAATACCATCTACACTATCCTATATCCCTAATAGCGTCTACACTATCCTATTGCCCTAATACCATCTACACTATCCTATAGCCCTAATACCGCCTACACTATCCTATTGCCCTAATACCATCTACATTATCCTATAGCCCTAATACCGTCTACACTCTCCTATTGCCCTAATACCGTCTACACGATCATATAACCCTAATACCGTCTACACTATCCTATTGCCCTAATAACGTCTACACTATCCTATTGCCCTAATACCATCTACACTATCCTATAGCCCTAATACCGCCTACACTATGCTATTGCCATAATACCATCTACACGATCCTATATCCCTAATACCGCCTACACTATCCTATTGCCCTAATACCGTCTACACGATCCTATATCCCTAATACCGCCTACACTATCCTATTGCCCTAATACCGTCTACACGATCCTATATCCCTAATACCGTCTACACTATCCTATTGCCCTAATACCATCTACACGATCCTATATCCCTAATACCGTCTACACGATCCTATATCCCTAATACCGTCTACACTATCCTATTGCCCTAATACCATCTACACGATCCTATATCCCTAATACCGTCTACACTCTCCTATTGCCCTAATACCATCTACACGATCCTATAACCCTAATACCGTCTACACTATCCTATTGCCCTAATACCATCTACACGATCCTATATCCCTAATACCGTCTACAATCTCCTATATCCTTAATACCATCTACACGATCCATTAGCCATAATACTGTCTATACACTATCCTATAGCCCTAATACCGTCTACACAATCCTATTGCCCGAATACGTATATACTATCTTATAGACCTAATATGTTCTATATACTATCATATATCCCTAATACCGTCTACACTATCCTATAGCCCTAATACCGTCTACACTATCATATAGCCCTAATACCATCTACACTATCCTATAGCCCTAATACCGTCTACACTATCCTATCCTATAGCCCTAATACCGTCTACACTATCCTATTGCCCTAATACCATCTACACGATCCTATATCCCTAATACCGTCTACACTATCCTATTGCCCTAATAGCTTCTACACAAATCCTATATCCCTAATACCGCCTACACTATCCTATTGCCCTAATACCGTCTACACGATCCTATATCCCTAATACCGCCTACACTATCCTATTGCCCTAATACCGTGTACACGATCCTATATCCCTAATACCGTCTACACTATCCTATTGCCCTAATACCATCTACACGATCCTATATCCCTAATACCGTCTACACTCTCCTATTGCCCTAATACCATCTACACGATCCTATAACCCTAATACCGTCTACACTATCCTATTGCCCTAATACCATCTACACGATCCTATATCCCTAATACCGTCTACAATCTCCTATATCCTTAATACCATCTACACAATCCATTAGCCCTAATACTGTCTATACACTATCCTATAGCCCTAATACCGTCTACACAATCCTATTGCCCGAATACGTATATACTATCTTATAGACCTAATATGTTCTATATACTATCATATATCCCTAATACCGTCTACACTATCCTATAGCCCTAATACCGTCTACACTATCCTATAGCCTAATACCGTCTACACTATCCTATAGCCCTAATACCATCTACACTATCCTATAGCCCTAATACCGTCTACACTATCCTATTGCCCTAATACCATCTACACTATCCTATAGCCCTAATACCGTCTACACTCTCCTATAGCCCTAATACCATCTACACTATCCTATAGCCCTAATACCGTCTACACTATCCTATAGCCCTAATAGCGTCTACACTATCCTATTGCCCTAATACCATCTACACTATCCTATAGCCCTAATACCGCCTACACTATCCTATTGCCCTAATACCATCTACATTATCCTATAGCCCTAATACCGTCTACACTCTCCTATTGCCCTAATACCGTCTACACGATCATATAACCCTAATACCGTCTACACTATCCTATTGCCCTAATAACGTCTACACTATCCTATTGCCCTAATACCATCTACACTATCCTATAGCCCTAATACCGCCTACACTATCCTATTGCCATAATACCATCTACACGATCCTATATCCCTAATATCCGCCTACACTATCCTATTGCCCTAATACCGCTCTACGATCCTATATCCCTAATACCGCCTACACTATCCTATTGCCCTAATACCGTCTACACGATCCTATATCCCTAATACCTGCCTACACTATCCTATTGCCCTAATACCATCTACACTATCCTATAGCCCTAATACCGTCTACACTATCCTATAGCCCTAATACCATCTACACTATCCTATAGCCCTAATACCGTCTACACTATCCTATTGCCCTAATACCATCTACACTATCCTATAGCCCTAATACCGTCTACACTCTCCTATAGCCCTAATACCATCTACACTATCCTATAGCCCCCTAATACCGCCTACACTATCCTATAGCCCTAATACCGTCTACACTATCCTATAGCCCTAATACCGTCTACACTATCCTATAACCCTAATACCGTCTACACTATCCTATAGCCCTAATACCGTCTACACTATCCTATTGCCCTAATACCATCTACACGATCCTATATCCCTAATACCGTCTACACTATCCTATTGCCCTAATAGCTTCTACACAAATCCTATATCCCTAATACCGCCTACACTATCCTATTGCCCTAATACCGTCTACACGATCCTATATCCCTAATACCGCCTACACTATCCTATTGCCCTAATACCGTGTACACGATCCTATATCCCTAATACCGTCTACACTATCCTATTGCCCTAATACCATCTACACGATCCTATATCCCTAATACCGTCTACACTCTCCTATTGCCCTAATACCATCTACACGATCCTATAACCCTAATACCATCTACACTATCCTATAGCCCTAATACCGCCTACACTATACTATTGCCCTAATACCATCTACACTGTCCTATAGCCCCAATACCATCTACACTATCCTATATCCCTAATAGCGTCTACACTATCCTATTGCCCTAATACCATCTACACTATCCTATAGCCCTAATACCGCCTACACTATCCTATAGCCCTAATACCGTCTACACTATCCTATAGCCCTAATACCGTCTACACGATCCTATATCCCTAATACCGCCTACACTATCCTATTGCCCTAATACCGTCTACACTATCCTATAGCCCTAATACCGTCTACACTATCCTATAGCCTAATACCGTCTACACTATCCTATTGCCCTAATACCATCTACACTATCCTATAGCCCTAATACCGTCTACACTCTCCTATAGCCCTAATACCATCTACACTATCCTATAGCCCTAATACCGTCTACACTATCCTATAGCCCTAATACCGTCTACACTATCCTATAGCCCTAATACCATCTACACTATCCTATAGCCCTAATACCGTCTACACTATCCTATAGCCCTAATACCGTCTACACTATCCTATAGCCCTAATACCGTCTACACTATCCTATAGCCCTAATACATACACTATACTATTGCCCTAATACCATCTACACTGTCCTATAGCCCCAATACCATCTACACTATCCTATATCCCTAATAGCGTCTACACTATCCTATTGCCCTAATACCATCTACACTATCCTATAGCCCTAATACCGCCTACACTATCCTATTGCCCTAATACCATCTACATTATCCTATAGCCCTAATACCGTCTACACTCTCCTATTGCCCTAATACCGTCTACACGATCATATAACCCTAATACCTGTCCTACACTATCCTATTGCCCTAATAACGCTCTACACTATCCTATTGCCTGTATCCTAATACCATCTACACTATCCTATAGCCCTAATACCATCTACACTATGCTATTGCCATAATACCATCTACTTCGATCCTATATCCCTAATACCGCCTACACTATCCTATTGCCCTAATACCGTCTACACGATCCTATATCCCTAATACCGCCTACACTATCCTATTGCCCTAATACCGTCTACACGATCCTATATCCCTAATACCGTCTACACTATCCTATTGCCCTAATACCATCTACACGATCCTATATCCCTAATACCGTCTACACGATCCTATATCCCTAATACCGTCTACACTATCCTATTGCCCTAATACCATCTACACGATCCTATATCCCTAATACCGTCTACACTCTCCTATTGCCTAATACCATCTACACGATCCTATAACCCTAATACCGTCTACACTATCCTATTGCCCTAATACCATCTACACGATCCTATATCCCTAATACCGTCTACAATCTCCCCTATATCCTTAATACCATCTACACGATCCATTAGCCATAATACTGTCTATACACCTATCCTATAGCCCTAATACCGTCTACACAATCCTATTGCCCTAATACCATCTATACTATCTTATAGACCTAATATGTTCTATATACTATCATATATCCCTAATACCGTCTACACTATCCTATAGCCCTAATACCGTCTACATCTCTATTGCCCTAATACTATCATATAGCCCTAATACCATCTACACTATCCTATAGCCCTAATACCGTCTACACTATCCTATAGCCCTAATACCGTCTACACTATCCTATTGCCCTAATACCATCTACACGATCCTATATCCCTAATACCGTCTACACTATCCTATTGCCCTAATAGCTTCTACACAAATCCTATATCCCTAATACCGCCTACACTATCCTATTGCCCTAATACCGTCTACACGATCCTATATCCCTAATACCGCCTACACTATCCTATTGCCCTAATACCGTGTACACGATCCTATATCCCTAATACCGTCTACACTATCCTATTGCCCTAATACCATCTACACGATCCTATATCCCTAATAATACCGTCTACACTCTCCTATTGCCCTAATACCATCTACACGATCCTATAACCCTAATACCGTCTACACTATCCTATTGCCCTAATACCATCTACACGATCCTATATCCCTAATACCGTCTACAATCTCCTATATCCTTAATACGACCATCTACACAATCCATTAGCCCTAATACTGTCTATATACACTATCCTATAGCCCTAATACCGTCTACACAATCCTATTGCCCTAATACGTATATACTATCTTATAGACCTAATATGTTCTATATACTATCATATATCCCTAATACCGTCTACACTATCCTATAGCCCTAATACCGTCTACACTATCCTATAGCCCTAATACCGTCTACACTATCCTATAGCCCTAATACCATCTACACTATCCTATAGCCCTAATACCGTCTACACTATCCTATTGCCCTAATACCATCTACACTATCCTATAGCCCTAATACCGTCTACACTCTCCTATAGCCCTAATACCATCTACACTATCCTATAGCCCCTAATACCGTCTACACTATCCTATAGCCCTAATAGCGTCTACACTATCCTATTGCCCTAATACCATCTACACTATCCTATAGCCCTAATACCGCCTACACTATCCTATTGCCTAATACCATCTACATTATCCTATAGCCCTAATACCGTCTACACTCTCCTATTGCCCTAATACCGTCTACACGATCATATAACCCTAATACCGTCTACACTATCCTATTGCCCTAATAACGTCTACACTATCCTATTGCCCTAATACCATCTACACTATCCTATAGCCCTAATACCGCCTACACTATCCTATTGCCATAATACCATCTACACGATCCTATATCCCTAATACCGCCTACACTATCCTATTGCCCTAATACCGTCTACACGATCCTATATCCCTAATACCGCCTACACTATCCTATTGCCCTAATACCGTCTACACGATCCTATATCCCTAATACCGCCTACACTATCCTATTGCCCTAATACCGTCTACACTATCCTATAGCCCTAATACCGTCTACACTATCCTATAGCCCTAATACCATCTACACTATCCTATAGCCCTAATACCGTCTACACTATCCTATTGCCCTAATACCATCTACACTATCCTATAGCCCTAATACCGTCTACACTCTCCTATAGCCCTAATACCATCTACACTATCCTATAGCCCTAATACCGTCTACACTATCCTATAGCCCTAATACCGTCTACACTATCCTATAGCCCTAATACCGTCTACACTATCCTATAGCCCTAATACCGTCTACACTATCCTATAGCCCTAATACCGTCTACACTATCCTATTGCCCTAATACCATCTACACGATCCTATATCCCTAATACCGTCTACACTATCCTATTGCCCTAATAGCTTCTACACAAATCCTATATCCCTAATACCGCCTACACTATCCTATTGCCCTAATACCGTCTACACGATCCTATATCCCTAATACCGCCTACACTATCCTATTGCCCTAATACCGTGTACACGATCCTATATCCCTAATACCGTCTACACTATCCTATTGCCCTAATACCATCTACACGATCCTATATCCCTAATACCGTCTACACTCTCCTATTGCCCTAATACCATCTACACGATCCTATAACCCTAATACCGTCTACACTATCCTATTGCCCTAATACCATCTACACGATCCTATATCCCTAATACCGTCTACAATCTCCTATATCCTTAATACCATCTACACAATCCATTAGCCCTAATACTGTCTATACACTATCCTATAGCCCTAATACCGTCTACACAATCCTATTGCCCGAATACGTATATACTATCTTATAGACCTAATATGTTCTATATACTATCATATATCCCTAATACCGTCTACACTATCCTATAGCCCTAATACCGTCTACACTATCCTATAGCCCTAATACCGTCTACACTATCCTATAGCCCTAATACCATCTACACTATCCTATAGCCCTAATACCGTCTACACTATCCTATTGCCCTAATACCATCTACACTATCCTATAGCCCTAATACCGTCTACACTCTCCTATAGCCCTAATACCATCTACACTATCCTATAGCCCTAATACCGTCTACACTATCCTATAGCCCTAATACCGTCTACACTATCCTATAGCCCTAATACCATCTCTACACTATCCTATAGCCCTAATACCGTCTACACTATCCTATAGCCCTAATACCATCTACACTATCCTATAGCCCTAATACCGCCTACACTATACTATTGCCCTAATACCATCTACACTGTCCTATAGCCCTAATACCATCTACACTATCCTATATCCCTAATAGCGTCTACACTATCCTATTGCCCTAATACCATCTACACTATCCTATAGCCCTAATACCGCCTACACTATCCTATTGCCCTAATACCATCTACATTATCCTATAGCCCTAATACCGTCTACACTCTCCTATTGCCCTAATACCGTCTACACGATCATATAACCCTAATACCGTCTACACTATCCTATTGCCCTAATAACGCCTCTACACTATCCTATTGCCCTAATACCATCTACACTATCCTATAGCCCTAATACCGCCTACACTATCCTATTGCCATAACACCATCTACACGATCCTATATCCCTAATACCGCCTACACTATCCTATTTGCCCTAATACCGTCTACACTATCCTATATCCCTAATACCGCCTACACTATCCTATTGCCCTAATACCATCTACACGATCCTATATCCCTAATACCGCCTACACTATCCTATTGCCCTAATACCGTCTACACTATCCTATAGCCCTAATACCGTCTACACACTATCCTATAGCCCTAATACCATCTACACTATCCTATAGCCCTAATACCGTCTACACTATCCTATTGCCCTAATACCATCTACACTATCCTATAGCCCTAATACCGTCTACACTCTCCTATAGCCCTAATACCATCTACACTATCCTATAGCCCTAATACCGTCTACACTATCCTATAGCCCTAATACCGTCTACACTATCCTATAGCCCTAATACCGTCTACACTATCCTATAGCCCTAATACCGTCTACACTATCCTATAGCCCTAATACCGTCTACACTATCCTATAGCCCTAATACCATCTACACTATCCTATAGCCCTAATACCGCCTACACTATACTATTGCCCTAATACCATCTACACTGTCCTATAGCCCCAATACCATCTACACTATCCTATATCCCTAATAGCGTCTACACTATCCTATTGCCCTAATACCATCTACACTATCCTATAGCCCTAATACCGCCTACACTATCCTATAGCCCTAATACCGTCTACACTATCCTATAGCCCTAATACCGTCTACACGATCCTATATCCCTAATACCGCCTACACTATCCTATTGCCCTAATACCGTCTACACTATCCTATAGCCCTAATACCGTCTACACTATCCTATAGCCCTAATACCGTCTACACTATCCTATTGCCCTAATACCATCTACACTATCCTATAGCCCTAATACCGTCTACACTCTCCTATAGCCCTAATACCATCTACACTATCCTATAGCCCTAATACCGTCTACACTATCCTATAGCCCTAATACCGTCTACACTATCCTATAGCCCTAATACCGTCTACACTATCCTATAGCCCTAATACCGTCTACACTATCCTATAGCCCTAATACCGTCTACACTATCCTATAGCCCTAATACCATCTACACTATCCTATAGCCCTAATACCGCCTACACTATACTATTGCCCTAATACCATCTACACTGTCCTATAGCCCCAATACCATCTACACTATCCTATATCCCTAATAGCGTCTACACTATCCTATTGCCCTAATACCATCTACACTATCCTATAGCCCTAATACCGCCTACACTATCCTATTGCCCTAATACCATCTACATTATCCTATAGCCCTAATACCGTCTACACTCTCCTATTGCCCTAATACCGTCTACACGATCATATAACCCTAATACCGTCTACACTATCCTATTGCCCTAATAACGTCTACACTATCCTATTGCCCTAATACCATCTACACTATCCTATAGCCCTAATACCGCCTACACTATGCTATTGCCATAATACCATCTACACGATCCTATATCCCTAATACCGCCTACACTATCCTATTGCCCTAATACCGTCTACACGATCCTATATCCCTAATACCGCCTACACTATCCTATTGCCCTAATACCGTCTACACGATCCTATATCCCTAATACCGTCTACACTATCCTATTGCCCTAATACCATCTACACGATCCTATATCCCTAATACCGTCTACACTCTCCTATTGCCCTAATACCATCTACACGATCCTATAACCCTAATACCGTCTACACTATCCTATTGCCCTAATACCATCTACACGATCCTATATCCCTAATACCGTCTACAATCTCCTATATCCTTAATACCATCTACACGATCCATTAGCCATAATACTGTCTATACACTATCCTATAGCCCTAATACCGTCTACACAATCCTATTGCCCGAATACGTATATACTATCTTATAGACCTAATATGTTCTATATACTATCATATATCCCTAATACCGTCTACACTATCCTATAGCCCTAATACCGTCTACACTATCATATAGCCCTAATACCATCTACACTATCCTATAGCCCTAATACCGTCTACACTATCCTATAGCCCTAATACCGTCTACACTATCCTATTGCCCTAATACCATCTACACGATCCTATATCCCTAATACCGTCTACACTATCCTATTGCCCTAATAGCTTCTACACAAATCCTATATCCCTAATACCGCCTACACTATCCTATTGCCCTAATACCGTCTACACGATCCTATATCCCTAATACCGCCTACACTATCCTATTGCCCTAATACCGTGTACACGATCCTATATCCCTAATACCGTCTACACTATCCTATTGCCCTAATACCATCTACACGATCCTATATCCCTAATACCGTCTACACTCTCCTATTGCCCTAATACCATCTACACGATCCTATAACCCTAATACCGTCTACACTATCCTATTGCCCTAATACCATCTACACGATCCTATATCCCTAATACCGTCTACAATCTCCTATATCCTTAATACCATCTACACAATCCATTAGCCCTAATACTGTCTATACACTATCCTATAGCCCTAATACCGTCTACACAATCCTATTGCCCGAATACGTATATACTATCTTATAGACCTAATATGTTCTATATACTATCATATATCCCTAATACCGTCTACACTATCCTATAGCCCTAATACCGTCTACACTATCCTATAGCCCTAATACCGTCTACACTATCCTATAGCCCTAATACCATCTACACTATCCTATAGCCCTAATACCGTCTACACTATCCTATTGCCCTAATACCATCTACACTATCCTATAGCCCTAATACCGTCTACACTCTCCTATAGCCCTAATACCATCTACACTATCCTATAGCCCTAATACCGTCTACACTATCCTATAGCCCTAATAGCGTCTACACTATCCTATTGCCCTAATACCATCTACACTATCCTATAGCCCTAATACCGCCTACACTATCCTATTGCCCTAATACCATCTACATTATCCTATAGCCCTAATACCGTCTACACTCTCCTATTGCCCTAATACCGTCTACACGATCATATAACCCTAATACCGTCTACACTATCCTATTGCCCTAATAACGTCTACACTATCCTATTGCCCTAATACCATCTACACTATCCTATAGCCCTAATACCGCCTACACTATCCTATTGCCATAATACCATCTACACGATCCTATATCCCTAATACCGCCTACACTATCCTATTGCCCTAATACCGTCTACACGATCCTATATCCCTAATACCGCCTACACTATCCTATTGCCCTAATACCGTCTACACGATCCTATATCCCTAATACCGCCTACACTATCCTATTGCCCTAATACCGTCTACACTATCCTATAGCCCTAATACCGTCTACACTATCCTATAGCCCTAATACCATCTACACTATCCTATAGCCCTAATACCGTCTACACTATCCTATTGCCCTAATACCATCTACACTATCCTATAGCCCTAATACCGTCTACACTCTCCTATAGCCCTAATACCATCTACACTATCCTATAGCCCTAATACCGTCTACACTATCCTATAGCCCTAATACCGTCTACACTATCCTATAGCCCTAATACCGTCTACACTATCCTATAGCCCTAATACCGTCTACACTATCCTATAGCCCTAATACCATCTACACTATCCTATAGCCCTAATACCGCCTACACTATACTATTGCCCTAATACCATCTACACTGTCCTATAGCCCCAATACCATCTACACTATCCTATATCCCTAATAGCGTCTACACTATCCTATTGCCCTAATACCATCTACACTATCCTATAGCCCTAATACCGCCTACACTATCCTATTGCCCTAATACCATCTACATTATCCTATAGCCCTAATACCGTCTACACTCTCCTATTGCCCTAATACCGTCTACACGATCATATAACCCTAATACCGTCTACACTATCCTATTGCCCTAATAACGTGTACACTATCCTATTGCCCTAATGCCATCTACACTATCCTATAGCCCTAATACCGCCTACACTATCCTATTGCCCTAATACCGTCTACACGATCCTATATCCCTAATACCGTCTACACTATCCTATTGCCCTAATACCATCTACACGATCCTATATCCCTAATACCGTCTACACTCTCCTATTGCCCTAATACCATCTACACGATCCTATAACCCTAATACCGTCTACACTATCCTATTGCCCTAATACCATCTACACGATCCTATATCCCTAATACCGTCTACAATCTCCTATATCCTTAATACCATCTACACGATCCATTAGCCATAATACTGTCTATACACTATCCTATAGCCCTAATACCGTCTACACAATCCTATTGCCCGAATACGTATATACTATCTTATAGACCTAATATGTTCTATATACTATCATATATCCCTAATACCGTCTACACTATCCTATAGCCCTAATACCGTCTACACTATCATATAGCCCTAATACCATCTACACTATCCTATAGCCCTAATACCGTCTACACTATCCTATAGCCCTAATACCATCTACACTATCCTATAGCCCTAATACCGCCTACACTATACTATTGCCCTAATACCATCTACACTGTCCTATATCCCTAATACCATCTACACTATCCTATAGCCCTAATACCGTCTACACTATCCTATTGCCATAATACCATCTACACTATCCTATAGCCCTAATACCATCTACACTATCCTATAGCCCTAATACCGCCTACAATATCCTATTGCCCTAATAACGTCTACACTCTCCTATTGCCCTAATACCATCTACACTATCCTATATCCCTAATACCGTCTACACTATCCTATTGGCCTAATACCGTCTACACAATCCTATAGCCCTAATACCGTCTACACTCTCCTATTGCCCTAATACAGTCTACACGATCCTATATCCTTAATACCATCTACACAATCCATTAGCCCTAATACTGTCTATACACTATCCTATAGCCCTAATACCGTCTACACAATCCTATTGCCCGAATACGTATATATTATCTTATAGACCTAATACGTTCTATATACTATCATATATCCCTAATACCGTCTACACTATCCTATAGCCCTAATACCGTCTACACTATCCTATAGCCCTAATACCGTCTACACTATCCTATAGCCCTAATACCATCTACACTATCCTATAGCCCTAATACCGTCTACAATATCCTATTGCCCTAATACCATCTACACTATCCTATAGCTTAATACCGTCTACACTATCCTATAGCCCTAATACCATCTACACTATCCTATAGCCCTAATACCGTCTACACTATCCTATAGCCCTAATACCGTCTACACTATCCTATAGCCCTAATACCATCTACACTATCCTATATCCCTAATACCGCCTACACTATACTATTGCCCTAATACCATCTACACTGTCCTATAGCCCTAATACCATCTACACTATCCTATAGCCCTAATACCGTCTATACTCTCCTATTGCCCTAATACCATCTACACTATCCTATAGCCCTAATACCACCTACACTATCCTATTGCCCTAATACCATCTACACTATCCTATAGCCCTAATACCATCTACACTATCCTATAGCCCTAATACCGCCTACACTATCCTATTTCCCTAATACCATCTACACAATCCTATATCCCTAATACTGTCTACACTATCCTATTGCCCTAATAGCTTCTACACAAATCCTATATCCCTAATACCGCCTACACTATCCTATTGCCCTAATACCGTCTACACGATCCTATATCCCTAATACCGCCTACACTATCCTATTGCCCTAATACCGTGTACACGATCCTATATCCCTAATACCGTCTACACTATCCTATTGCCCTAATACCATCTACACGATCCTATATCCCTAATACCGTCTACACTCTCCTATTGCCCTAATACCATCTACACGATCCTATAACCCTAATACCGTCTACACTATCCTATTGCCCTAATACCATCTACACTATCCTATAGCCCTAATACCGCCTACACTATCCTATTGCCCTAATACCATCTACACTATCCTATAGCCCTAATACCATCTACACTATCCTATAGCCCTAATACCGTCTACACTATCCTATAGCCCTAATACCATCTACACTATCCTATAGCCCTAATACCGTCTACACTATCCTATAGCCCTAATACCGTCTATACTATCCTATTGCCCTAATACCATCTACACTATCCTATAGCCCTAATACCGCCTACACTATCCTATTGCCCTAATACCATCTACACTATCCTATAGCCCTAATACCGTCTATACTCTCCTATTGCCCCCTAATACAGTCTATACTATCCTATATCCTTAATACCGTCTATACTATCCTGTAGCCCTAATAACGTCCATATACGATCCTATTTCCCTAAACCGCCTATGTACTATCCTTTAGCCCTAAAACCGTCTATTTACTATCCTATAACCCTAATACCGTCTACATACTATCCTATTGCCCTACTACCGTCTTTATACGATCCTATTGCCCTAATACAGTCTACACACTATTCTATAACCCTAATACCGTCTACATACCATCCCATAGCCATAATACAGTCTACACACTATTCTATAACCCTAATACCGTCTATATACTATCCTATAGCCCTAATACCATCTACACAATCCTATTGCCCTAATACCGTATATACTATCCTATGGCCCTAATACTGTCTATAAACTATCATATAACTCTAATACCGTCTATACTATGCTATAGCCCTAATATCATCTATACTATCCTATAGCCCTAATACCGCCTATACTATCCTATAGCCCTAATACTGTCTATATACTATCATATAACCATAATACCGTCTATACTATCCTATTGCCCTAATACCGTCTATACTATCCTATATCCTAAATACCGTCTATACTATCCTATAGCCCTAATACCGTCTATATACTATCATATAGCCCTAATACCGTCTACACGATTCTATAGCCCTAATAGCATCTATATACTATCCTATAGCCCTAATACCGTCTATATACTATACTGTAGCCCTAAAACCATCTATTTACTATCCTATAGCCCTAAGACAGTCTACATACTATCCTATAGCCCTAATACTGTCTATATACTATCCTATAACCCTAATACCGTCTGCATACTATCCTATAGCCCTTATAAAGTCTATATACGATCATATAACCCTAATACAGTCTACATACTATCCTATAGCCCTAATACAGTCTACATACTATCCTATAGCCCTAATACCGCCTACATACTATCCTATAGCCCTATTAAGGTCTACATACGATCCTATAGCCCTAATACCGTCTACACAATCCTATTGCCCTAATACCGTCTACACTATCCTATTGCCCTAATATCATCTACACTATCCTATAGCCCTAATACCGCCTACACTATCCTATTGCCCTAATACCATCTACACTATCCTATAGCCCTAATACCGTCTATACTCTCCTATTGCCCTAATACCATCTACACTATCCTATAGCCCTAATACCGCCTACACTATCCTTTTGCCCTAATACCATCTACACTCTCCTATTGCCCTAATACCGTCTACACGATCCTATAACCCTAATACCGTCTACACTATCCTATTGCCCTAATACCGTCTAAACTATCCTATAGCCCTAATACCGCCTACACTATCCTATTGCCCTAATACCGTCTACACAATCCTATATCCCTAATACCGTCTACACGATCCTATAGCCCTAATACCATCTACACTATCCTATAGCCCTAATACCGTCTACACTATCCTATTGCCCTAATACCATCTACGCTATCCTATAGCCCTAATACCATCTACACTATCCTATAGCCCTAATACCGTCTACACTATCCTATAGCCCTAATACCATCTACACTATCCTATAGCCCTAATACCGTCTACACTATCCTATAGCCCTAATAAAGTCTACACTATCATATGGCCCTAATGCCATCTACACTATCCTATATCCCTAATACCGCCTACACTATCCTATTGCCCTAATACCGTCTACACGATCCTATTTCCCTAATACCGCCTACACTATCCTATTGCCCTAATACCGTCTACACTATCCTATTGCCCTAATACCGTCTACACTATCCTATTGCCCTAATACCTTCTACACGATCCTATATCCCTAATACCGTCTACAATCTCCTATATCCTTAATACCATCTACACGATCCATTAGCCCTAATACTGTCTATATACTATCCTATAGCCCTAATACCGTCTACACAATCCTTTTGCCCTAATACCGTATATACTATCTTATAGACCTAATACGTTCTATATACTATCATATATCCCTAATACCGTCTATACTATCCTATTGCCCTAATACCGTCTATACTATCCTATTGCCCTAATATCATCTATACTATCCTATATCCCTAATACCACCTATACTATCCTATATCCCTAATACTGTCTATACTATCCTATAGCCCTAATACTGTCTATATACTATCATATAACCCTAATACCGTCTATACTATCCTATTGCCCCCTAATACCGTCTATACTATCCTATATCCTTACTACCGTCTATACTATCCTGTAGCCCTAATAACGTCTATATACGATCCTATTTCCCTAAACCGCCTATATACTATCCTTTAGCCCTAAAACCGTCTATTTACTATCCTATAGCCCTAATACTGTCTATATACTATCATATAACCATAATACCGTCTATACTATCCTATTGCCCTAATACCGTCTATACTATCCTATATCCTTAATACCGTCTATACTATCCTATAGCCCTAATACTGTCTATATACTATCATATAGTCCTAATACCGTCTACACGATTCTATAGCCCTAATAGCGTCTATATACTATCCTGTAGCCCTAAGACAGTATACATACTATCTTATAGCCTTAATACAGTCTACATACTATCCTATAGCCCTAATACCGCCTACATACTATCCTATAGCCCTATTAAGGTCTACATACGATCCTATAGCCCTAATACCGTCTACACAATCCTATTGCCCTAATACCGTATATACTATCCTATGGCCCTAATACTGTCTATAAACTATCATATAACTCTAATACCGTCTATACTATCATATTGCCCTAATACCGTATATACTATCCTATGGCCCTAATACTGTCTATAAACTATCATATAACCCTAATACCGTCTATACTATCCTATTGCCCTAATATCATCTATACTATCCTATAGCCCTAATACCGCCTATACTATCCTATAGCCCTAATATTGTCTATATACTATCATATAACCCTAATACCGTCTTTACTATCCTATTGCCCTAATACCTTCTATACTATCCTATATCCTTAATACCGTCTATACTATCCTATAGCCCTAATACTGTCTATATACTATCATATAGCCCTAATACCGTCTACACGATTCTATAGCCCTAATAGCGTCTATATACTATCCTGTAGCCCTAAGACAGTCTACATACTATCCTATAGCCCTAATACTGTCTATATACGATCCTATAACCCTAATACAGTCTACATACTATCCTATAGCCCTAAAACCGCCTACATACTATCCTATAGCCCTATTAAGGTCTACATACGATCCTATAGCCCTAATACCGTCTACACAATCCTATTGCCCTAATACCGTATATACTATACTATGGCCCTAATACTGTCTATAAACTATCATATAACCCTAATACCGCCTATACTATCCTATAGCCCTAATATTGTCTATATACTATCATATATCCCTAATACCGTCTTTACTATCCTATAGCCCTAATACTGTCTATATACTATCATATAGCCCTAATACCGTCTACACGATTCTATAGCCCTAATAGCGTCTATATACTATCCTGTAGCCCTAAGACAGTCTACATACTATCATATAGCCCTAATACTGTCTATATACTATCCTATAACCCTAATACCGTCTACATACTATCCTATTGCCTTAATACCGTCTACACACTATCCTATATCCCTAATACCGTCTACATACTATCCTATAGCCCTAATACTGTCTACATACTATCCCATAGCCCTAATACAGTCTACATACTATCCTATAGCCCTAATACCGTCTACATACTATCCTATAGCCCTAATACAGTCTATGTACTATCCTATAGCCCTAATACAGTCTACATACTATCCTATAGCCCTAATACAGTCTACATACTATCCTATAGCCCTAATACCGCCTACATACTATCCTATAGCCCTAATACAGCCTACATACTATCCTATAGCCCTAATACAGCCTACATACTATCCTATAGCCCTATTACAGTCTACATACAATCCTATTGCCTTAATACCGTCTACATACTATCCTATAGCCCTAATACAGCCTACATACTATCCTATATCCCTAATACCGTCTACATACGATGCTATTGCCTTAATACCGTCTACACACTATCCTATATCCCTAATACCGTCTATATACTATCATTTAGCCCTCAACCCTCTCCATGCCCTTGACTATACCTTGGTGTCGAAGTCTTGATGCTGGCTATAAAGTGCTTCCATTGTGGATACTGAAAGACTGGGGACCTGGTGGTAGTTGGCCAGATACAGTGTGTGCGTCTGCTCATTACCTTTAGCATTTTAGAATACTAGCATTTTGTATTGGGTTGTAGAGGTCGCATAGACCACAGGATTCCAATTCACTGTTGAACGCCAACAGAATTATTATGATTAATGGCTGAATGTGCAGGGTTGAGTTGACTTGATTCCTTTTTAGACCCAAAAAGCATTGACTTAAATGTACCCCTCTGGAACACAATGTTAAATTGGGAGATGGTCTGAAGAGAGAGATACAGTAAAGACCAACTAAAGAGAACAAGTTGCACAATAAAACACACATACAGTATGACTGCTCAAATGCACGCACACACACGCGCACACACAGCCAGTTCCAGCCACTCAAGCAAAGCCAATCCCTTCTCACAATGAGGGGATTTGGGACAGTATCAAACAAGCCAGCCAATTGGAATTATGAGCAGGGTCAATGCTTCACATAAGACACAGAGACTCCTCTGCCACTAAAATCACTCTCCCTACCTGGCCTTTGTCCTTTTGACCTCTCCTCCGTGGGGATTGAGTTATTCGACCCTGTGGCCCGGTGGACATCACCCAGCAGCCATCACTCTACCACCTTACCTTCCTGCCACGGAGGAAATATGGCAGCTGGAACAGTGCTTATTGATGGAGTCTGTGGTGATGGTGAAAGGGTTGGTATGGGGAGGCAACAAGGTGAGGGTGGGGAAGTGGATGTTTTATGAGGCCCTTAACATTTAGTTCCCCGGCATTTCAATCCGCGTGTCTATTAAAGATGGCTGCTCCTCCTACGCGTTCCCCATCCTTCACACTGCCAGAGAGCCACCCCACACTGACAGACAGCTCAATATGACAGAGAGAGAGAGAGAGAGAGGAGGATAGAGGGAGGAAGTGTACAGCAGTAATGGAACAACCGAGACAGAGAGAGTAAGACAGATAGAGGTAGCCTACAGAGTGTACAATTACCCATGAAAACAAGGAAAGAATTTGCCAGAAGAACCAACAATATGGACAAACAGAGAGCTCCTCACAGAGCAGCATCATCACTTTACTCCCAACATGGCTCTTTTATAGCCAACCGTAGTGGTAAGTTAGGAGCAGTGAAACAGACTCCATAGTCGGAGCAGAAACAAAGCTTCTGGTTGGAAAATGAAGTCAAACAAGCGGTAAATAAAAACAGACCCTGAGAAATAGATGAGGTCTCAGTTCCCCCAGGCAGTGTGTGTGTGTGTGTGTGTGTGTGTGGGCCAGACAGGGCTCCCGCTCTGTTCAGGCTCTGGTAATATGCTGGCCCCTCCAGGTCACTGCTATTAATTACAAAACGTACCCAGCTCTCCCTCCATTAATCTAAATTTAGAGGCAGTGTCCAGCGACCGCCTGCTCCTGCCACGATCGCTGGGTACAGAGAGAACAGAGCCCTGCTGCCTTCGGACCAATCACAGTATCCACTGCTCTCTGGCCAGTTTGAGCCAAGCCCTGGTAACTTCTGACCAGTCAGGGGCATGGCTTCAACCTTCCAGCCATTGAGAGCCAAGGTCAGCTGACTGCTGACCCACCACAGCCAAAAGCCTGCCCGATTCTGACCACTCAGAACAGAACACACACAGATAAACACATCTACTGCAGACCCCTGTGCAATTAGCATTACGTTGATGAACAGCTGTTGCGGGTCTGCTCACCTTCCTGAGGCCTTTTATCTTAATTAACAGCCGCACACATATGTGTAAGAACACAATCCCACACAACACCGGCCCCAGCCCAGCTCTCACTGGCTACAGTACATGTGTAGGTCAGACAGCAGACAGGGGAGTCTGCTCCACAACACGTCACCAACAAGGAGAAGAGAGGGAGTGGAGAGAGAACGAGAGAGGGTAAACGAGACAGAGACAAAGAGAGATAGAGAGCAAGTCGCTGAGGGAGACAGAAAGAGGGAGAGAGAGGAAGGGAGCTAGAGAGAGAAAAAGGAGGGTATACCATGCTGCAACCTTGTGTCCCCGCGCCAGACTGTCCCTGGGCCACCATGCCCACCTCCAGCAATTAATCATCTGATACTGAGCTTACTCAACCGACAACCAGCTCCCCCACATCCTCATTAACACTGGTGCAGGAGAGGAAGGAGAAGAGAGGAAAAGAGAGGAAAAGGGAGATGTAACACAGTATGAAAAAAGAACGAAGCAAAAAGAGAGGGAAATAGCAGAGGTGATAAGAGAACAGAGGAGAGAACAGAGGAGAGGACAGAAGAGGAAGAGTAAATTGCAGAGGGTAGACGTGAAAGGGAGAGAGCAGAGAATACACAGACATTGCCTGGGATTGTAAAGGAAACATAAGGAGGCGCTGTGCCAGCCTCTGCAGAATACCATCTATCTCTCAGACTGGTGAGGCAGGCACCATGATGGCACCAACGTTATTCTAGCCCCCATACGGAGAGAGAGAGAGAGGCTGTGACAATGTGTGTGTGTGTGTGTGTGTGTGTGTGTGTGTGTGTGTGTGTGTGTGTGTGTGTGTGTGTGTGTGTGTGTGTGTGTGTGTGTGTGTGTGTGTGTGTGTGTGTGTGTGTGTGTGTGTGTTTGTTTGCACATCTGCAGTGCCTGCATTCTTGAGCAACACTTACATCGCTGGTAAATAACACCAGGAAACTTGATGTCCTCCTATTTTTCTGTCCCAGAGCCACACTAGTGTTGCCACGGCCACCTGCCAGCCAATTAGCAGAGCGGGCAGCAGCAGCAGCTGCCCAGGACAGGAGCAGGTGGAGGACCATGCCCAACATACCCACCGCCTGCTAATGCTAATCACTGTGCTCACTGCTGGGACCACTGGACTGGACTGAAGGGCACAGGGGGCTGGAGGGAGAGGGTTCTGGGGGAGCTAATAGTAGGACACTGCCTGGGTAAACCAGACCCTGGCCAACTTACAGTGTTCCACTTTTCCTATATTGCAAACCTCTGCTACGGTGCTGAACCACTGGAACAAGCCCACCTTCCTGTACCTGCATACCATGACCATCAGTGCATCTTTCTCCCTCTCCCGCTCTGCTCTGAAAAATTAGCTCCATCTACAGGGGTTGGGTGATGGAGAGAGGGGGCCGGGGGTTGGCAATCAGAGCTGAAATAGGCTCCTCTCTCTCGTTAAACCTCTAGACCTTTTTTCACGCTTATGGATGGAGCAATATATTACTTTATTTACGAGGACAGAGCCTGACAGATTTAATATTTTAATTCAGTTTTATGGCCTGAACATGGGGCGCACCACTCTCTTTATGGGTCCTGCTCCGCCACCACACAGACACAGCCACCGGATCGGTCGGGTCCGCTAGGCTGGGACAGGAGGGCAGGGCCTTACAGACATAACCATCCCTCATGTCACGCTACCAAAAACACAGAGCATCTGTACCTCTGTGTTCCAGATCCCCCATCCCCCTCCCCCTCCTCTCTTTCTCCCTATAACTCCTGGGAGGAGACGTGGCCATGGAGCAGACAGACAGTGCAGGTCTAATAGAAGAGAGATTCATGGTTGAAATGTTTCAGGGCTGATATTGAGGAGAGATTCATATTTCAGACAACTCAGGGATACTCGTATAGAGATTGATCATTCACACCATACAGGTCGCAACTTTGGTAGTTTTCATTGTTTCAACGATACGCCGCCAATATTTGAGCAATTCATGGTTTAGACCATTAGCAGCCAATATTGGAAGGATACTCATGGATCACAGGACTCTATAGCAGAGGGTGATCACTCAAACGTTTCAGGACTAAATAGAGTAGAGCCGTGGTGTAGGCCACTTCAAAAACACAAATCAAAGAGTTTTTTCCAATGAAGAAATACCCACGCGCATCTAACATCATGAAAAGTTTGATTACACTTTAATGGAAATCAATAGGCTTTCAGCACACTCTCTCCAAAATAATTTTTCAATCAAGAGAATTTCATTACTTTGGCAACATACCATTAAAGAGTTCTCGCAGAAAGGCAGAAAACAAATGCCAGACAGCCCAGATAGCCACAAAGCCATGTTTATTGTCAAATACTGCCAACTAAGACAGTTTCCTGAAGTTCTATTCCCTGACTGGTGAGCAGGAAGTTAAAAGCCCCAGTACCAACGTGTGAAACCAATACAGAGGTGGACGACAGTATCTTTCCCTATGAGGAGTCTGTATCAGCACCTAGAGAGCAGTTCCCATGGGAACGGGCTAATCACTCTCAGAGCTCCCGGAGATCTCCCCTGACTTCCCCCTCCAGCCCCACCCTGCTCCCCCTCCCACAGCGCTGGGAGAGAGCAAGGCGGTTATCGATCAGTCTGAGGGGTGGGCAGCTCAACCAATCAATGAGTCTCTGAGCCCTCCAGGGTTTATGGGATAGAAGAGGGGTATGGTTCAAGTGGCTGTTCCAGGGTGATTTCTGTCCAACACAAAGTGATTTCTGTCCAACACAAATCACCAGTCTAATTGATGGGCCTGGAATTGATTTAATCGACCTGGTCATCCCAGCCGGTGACACATCGGTGGGCCATTAATAGGTGTTAGTTTAATTTCCCCCTCATGGGGAGCAGAGAGGAGAGATGCCGTCAGGGGGTTAGCAAGGCCAGGCCAGGCCAGGGCTGCAATACTGGAGGCTGCAGTTCTTTACTAACACTTTGCTACCCTGCTATCTCTAAGTCATGTAGACCTATCACTGCTATTCTCTTCCATGTCTCTGAGAAGATACTGGGATGCACCACGGTCACATTGCATACTGACTTCACTAAATGAGATAACTGTGGAAACGGCCAGGTATAAAAGCTACATCCATCAGAGGTTTAACTTCACTGACAGACGACACATAATTACACATAACATAAGAAGACAAAGATGACGGCAAAGATGGATCAGATAAAACAATCACCACAACCATATAGGAAGTAGAACCAAACCAGAACACAGGAAAGAGCTGAGTAGACAGAAATCATGTTAGTGTGGTCCATAGAGAGAGAGAGAGAGCGAGAGAGCGAGAGAGCGAGAGAGCGAGTGAGAAAGAGAGACAATTGATTCACAGCCTGGACAGCTGGGGAAGAGAGAGAGATAGAGGTAGTGAGCTCATGGGCTCCTGAGTTCTTCTGCAAAAAGATAGAATTTGAGTTGGATACCTTTAGATAAACTTGCATTTTTTCATAGGGATGAATACAGGATATTATTAACCTCAACATCAAAACCTTCAATCCAAATCCCTAAAGCCTTAATTTTGGACAAAATGACCTGAATGGACCATTACTACGAAGAAAACGAACAAACTAAAACCTGCAGAAAACACAGCGGAACCTGGAAATACCACCCAACACATAACTGAGTAAGTAATGTTCAGTCTGAACCTTCTTCTGAAGTCAAAAAGTAAAAGACAATCTGTTACAAAAAGCTTCATAAATAAGTCTACTAATCTACCAAGCTGCTAGAACAGAACTGACCTGGCTGCAACTTCAATTAGCACTGAAGTGTGAAGTAAGAGGTGTGAAAACTCTTAGGCTAACAATAGCAGGAGATTTGAATTGAATTGAGTTTCTCAGCCCCCCCACCCACCAAATGCAGAGGCCTTTGAAGCCCCCATGGCCTTTCCCTATGCAGAGGTCATTACCATACAGTACCCCATGGCTATAAAAAATAACACTGCGTGGAATAAGAACAGCAAAAAAAGCTCCTCAAGGACAATCCAGAGACACTATTTGCTGAGGGGAACATAAGCAACTTAATTATCCACACAGATGAATCCCCTGGCATGGCACAGTGATATAAGAGCGCACTACCCTTATGTCAAGAGGGTATTGGCCCAGGGTGGAAACTCAGAATACTAGACATTGAGGAAGTTGAAACAACCTCTGTCAACATGTAAAAGTCTGGGACAGTAATGGTGCAGGAAAACCTCAAGCAGTTCCAGCAGGAGTTTTACTGGATCAAAGACAAATTTGACTCCAATATCTACCGTGGGATATGCGTCAACAGCAACCTTGGGAATATCCACTGCATCGTCATTAACAGCAGACTTGTACATTTCCTCATGCGAAAACAATGTACTGAACAAATGTCAAATTGGCTTTTTACCATTATTATTGTACACAAGACCACGTGTTTTACCTGTACACCCTAAATGACAAACAAACCAAAACATTTACATTTACATTTATGTCATTTAGCAGACGCTCTTATCCAGAGCGACTTACAAATTGGTGCATTCACCTTATGACATCCAGTGGAACAGCCACTTTACAATAGTGCATCTAAATCTTTTAAGGGGGGGGGTGAGAATGATTACTTTATCCTATCCTAGGTATTCCTTAAAGAGGTGGGGTTTCAGGTGTCTCCGGAAGGTGGTGATTGACTCCGCTGTCCTGGCGTCGTGAGGGAGTTTGTTCCACCATTGGGGGGCCAGAGCAGCGAACAGTTTTGACTGGGCTGAGCGGGAACTGTACTTCCTCAGTGGTAGGGAGGCGAGCAGGCCAGAGGTGGATGAACGCAGTGCCCTTGTTTGGGTGTAGGGCCTGATCAGAGCCTGGAGGTACTGAGGTGCCGTTCCCCTCACAGCTCCGTAGGCAAGCACCATGGTCTTGTAGCGGATGCGAGCTTCAACTGGAAGCCAGTGGAGAGAGCGGAGGAGCGGGGTGACGTGAGAGAACTTGGGAAGGTTGAACACCAGACGGGCTGCGGCGTTCTGGATGAGTTGTAGGGGTTTAATGGCACAGGCAGGGAGCCCAGCCAACAGCGAGTTGCAGTAATCCAGACGGGAGATGACAAGTGCCTGGATTAGGACCTGCGCCGCTTCCTGTGTGAGGCAGGGTCGTACTCTGCGGATGTTGTAGCGCATGAACCTACAGGAACGGGCCACCGCCTTGATGTTAGTTGAGAACGACAGGGTGTTGTCCAGGATCACGCCAAGGTTCTTAGCGCTCTGGGAGGAGGACACAATGGAGTTGTCAACCGTGATGGCGAGATCATGGAACAGGCAGTCCTTCCCCGGGAGGAAGAGCAGCTCCGTCTTGACGAGGTTCAGCTTGAGGTGGTGATCCGTCATCCACACTGGAGAGTGTGAGAGTTGGAGAGGAGGATCTGATGGTTCACAGTATCGAAGGCAGCCGATAGGTCTAGAAGGATGAGAGCAGAGGAGAGAGAGTTAGCTTTAGCAGTGCGGAGCGCCTCCGTGATACAGAGAAGAGCAGTCTCAGTTGAATGACTAGTCTTGAAACCTGACTGATTTGGATCAAGAAGGTCATTCTGAGAGAGATAGCGGGAGAGCTGGCCAAGGACGGCACGTTCAAGAGTTTTGGAGAGAAAAGAAAGAAGGGATACTGGTCTGTAGTTGTTGACATCGGAGGGATCGAGTGTAGGTTTTTTCAGAAGGGGTGCAACTCTTGCTCTCTTGAAGACGGAAGGGACGTAGCCAGCGGTCAGGGATGAGTTGATGAGCGAGGTGAGGTAAGGGAGAAGGTCTCCGGAAATGGTCTGGAGAAGAGAGGAGGGGATAGGGTCAAGCGGGCAGGTTGTTGGGCGGCCGGCCGTCACAAGACGCGAGATTTCATCTGGAGAGAGAGGGGAGAAAGAGGTCAGAGCACAGGGTAGGCCAGTGTGAGCAGAACCAGCGGTGTCGTTTGACTTAGCAAACGAGGATCGGATGTCGTCGACCTTCTTTTCAAAATGGTTGACGAAGTCATCTGCAGAGAGGGAGGGGGAGGGGGAGGAGGATTCAGGAGGGAGGAGAAGGTGGCAAAGAGCTTCCTAGGGTTAGAGGCAGATGCTTGGAATTTAGAGTGGTAGAAAGTGGCTTTAGCAGCAGAGACAGAAGAGGAAAATGTAGAGAGGAGGGAGTGAAAGGATGCCAGGTCCGCAGGGAGAGCGAGTTTTCCTCCATTTCCGCTCGGCTGCCCGGAGCCCTGTTCTGTGAGCTCGCAATGAGTCGTCGAGCCACGGAGCGGGAGGGGAGGACCGAGCCGGCCTGGAGGATAGGGGACATAGAGAGTCAAAGGATGCAGAAAGGGAGGAGAGGAGGGTTGAGGAGGCAGAATCAGGAGATAGGTTGGAGAAGGTTTGAGCAGAGGGAAGAGATGATAGGATGGAAGAGGAGAGAGTAGCGGGGGAGAGAGAGCGAAGGTTGGGACGGCGCGATACCATCCGAGTAGGGGCAGTGTGGGAAGTGTTGGATGAGAGCGAGAGGGAAAAGGATACAAGGTAGTGGTCGGAGACATGGAGGGGAGTTGCAATGAGGTTAGTGGAAGAACAGCATCTAGTAAAGATGAGGTCGAGCGTATTGCCTGCCTTGTGAGTAGGGGGAAGGTGAGAGGGTGAGGTCAAAAGAGGAGAGGAGGGAAAGAAGGAGGCAGAGAGGAATGAGTCAAAGGTAGACGTGGGGAGGTTAAAGTCGCCCAGAACTGTGAGAGGTGAGCCGTCCTCAGGAAAGGAGCTTATCAAGGCATCAAGCTCATTGATGAACTCTCCGAGGGAACCTGGAGGGCGATAAATGATAAGGATGTTAAGCTTGAAAGGGCTGGTAACTGTGACAGCATGGAATTCAAAGGAGGCGATAGACAGATGGGTAAGGGGAGAAAGAGAGAATGACCACTTGGGAGAGATGAGGATCCCGGTGCCACCACCCCGCTGACCAGAAGCTCTCGGGGTGTGCGAGAACACGTGGGCGGACGAAGAGAGAGCAGTAGGAGTAGCAGTGTTATCTGTGGTGATCCATGTTTCCGTCAGTGCCAAGAAGTCGAGGGACTGGAGGGAGGCATAGGCTGAGATGAACTCTGCCTTGTTGACCGCAGATCGGCAGTTCCAGAGGCTACCGGAGACCTGGAACTCCACGTGGGTCGTGCGCGCTGGGACCACCAGATTAGGGTGGCCGCGGCCACGCGGTGTGGAGCGTTTGTATGGTCTGTGCAGAGAGGAGAGAACAGGGATAGACAGACACATAGTTGACAGGCTACAGAAGAGGCTACGCTAATGCAAAGGAGATTGGAATGACAAGTGGACTACACGTCTCGAATGTTCAGAAAGTTAAGCTTACGTAGCAAGAATCTTATTGACTAAAATGATTAAAATGATACAGTACTGCTGAAGTAGGCTAGCTGGCAGTGGCTGCGTTGTTGACTTTGTAGGCTAGCTGGCAGTGGCTGCGTTGTTGACACTACACTAATCAAGTCGTTCCGTTGAGTGTAATAGTTTCTACAGTGCTGCTATAAAGCTTCTCATGCTTTGTTGATTTCTAAAAAGCTTCTGAAGGCCTGCTATACAAATTGATGGAAAGTGGTGTTAGGGGAAAAACATACGACTTTATAAAATCAATGTACACAAACAACAAATGTACAACATACATTTCTTTCCACAGGGCCTGGGGGTGAGACAAGGATGCAGCTTAAGCTCCATCCTCTTCAACATATATATCAACGAATTTGCGAGGGCACGAGAACAGTCTGCAGCACCCGGCCTCACACTACTGGAATCTGAAGTCAAATGTCTGTTTGCTGAAGATCTGGTGGTTCTGTCCCCAAACAAGGAGGGCCTACAGCAGCACCTAGATCTTCTGCACAGATTCTGTCAGACCTGGGCCCTCAGTAAATCTCGGTAAGACCAAAATAATGGTGTGGCAAAAAAATATCCAGTTGCCAGGACCACAAATACAAATTCCATCTAGACAGCGTTGCCCTAGAGCACACAAAAAACTATACATACCTTGGTCTAAACATCAGCGCCACAGGTAACTTCTGAGAGGCAAGGCAAGAATTGCCTTCTATGCCATCAAAGGGAACATAAAATGAAACATACCAATTAGGATCTGGCTGAGTCAGTTATAGAACCCATTGCCCTTTATGGTTGTAAGGTCTGGGATCCGCTCACCAACCAAGAATTCACTAAATGGGACAAACACCAAATTGAGACTCTGCATGCAGAATTCTGCAAAAATGTCCTCTTTGTACAATGTAAAACACCAAATAATGCATGCAGAGCAGAATTAGGCCGATACCCACTAATTATCCAAATCCAGAAAAGAGCCATTAAATTCTACAACCACCTAAAAGCAAGCGATTCCCAAACTTCCATAACAAAGCCATCACCTACAGAGAGATGAACCTAGAGAAGAGTCACTTAAGCAAGCTGGTGCTGGGGCTCTGTTCACAAACACAAACAGACCCAGGACAGCAACACAATTAGACAGAACATGAGGAACAAAAAGTTAATTACTCAACGCATTGGAAAGAATTAACTAAAAAACGGAGCAAACTAGAATGCTATTTGGCCCTAAACAGAGAATACACAGTGGCAGAACACCTGACCACTGTGTCTGACCCAAACTTAAGGAAGCTTTGACTATGTACAGACTCAGTGAGCATAGCCTTAATATTGAGAAATGCCATCGTAGGCAGACCTGGCTCTCAAGAGAAGATAGGCTATGTGCACACTGCCCACAAAATTAGGTGGAAACCGAGCTGCACTTCCTAACCTCCTGCCCAATGTATATTAGAGAAAGATATTTCCCTCAGATTACACAGACCTACAAAGAATTCGAAAATAAACCCAATTTTGATTAACTCCCATATCTTTTGGGTGAAATACCACAGCGTGCCATCACAGCAGCAAGATTTGTGGCCTGTTGCCACAAGAAAAGGGCAACCAGTGAAGACCGAACATCATTGTAAATACAACCCATATTTATGTTTATTTATTTTCCCTTTTGTACTTTAACTATTTGCACATAATATGATATTTGAAATGTTTCTATTCTTTTGAAACCTTTGTTAATGTAATGTCCTGTAAAGAAAAAAAGTTTATTTCACTTTTGTTTATTATCTACTTCACTTGCTTTGGCAATGGAAACATGTTTACCATGCCAAAAAAGCCCTAAAACTGAATTGAGAGAGACAGAGAGTTAGACAGACAGTGATAAAGAAAGAGAGAGAGAGAGAGAGAGTGAGAGAGAGATCGAGAGAGCAAGAGAGAGAGAGCAAGTGAGAGAAAGAGAGAGCGAGAGAGAGAGAGACGTTTAGCTCGGGGCCTTCTCTTCTCTCTTAAACATGCAGTCAGATACTGATCAAGCTCAGGGGGCAGAGATGGACTCTGCCCCGGAGGTGGCTAAATAATTAACAAGGCTTTAATTAAACCTATAAATGAGCAACTGACCCCTGGTGGTCTGAGAGAGGCACAGGGTGTGGTGGGTGGGGTGAGTACTGGAGGACAACAGGGCTATTGGCAGAGAGAGCAGGGGGTGACAACATTACAGAAATTAACAGGGGCAGATAGAACAACATGCAGAGGCACGTTGGCCTGCTCATTTAGCTTGACATTTGAGCAGCGTCATCACCCCAGGGGATCACTGCAGTGTCATGATGGAGAGCCTCTTCACTGCCAGCTATACTGACACTCACATGTTCATTGGAGGGAAGGTAGATGAGACAGGAAAGACCAATCAGTGGTCATATTACTGTACGTCTTTAATGTGGAGTGACTGTATTACCACCTTGGTCTTCACGTACAGGCTCTAGCAGAATAATAATATAATCAGTAAGTATGTGTGTGTGTGTGTGTGTGTGTGTGTGTGTGTGTGTGTGTGTGTGTGTGTGTGTGTGTGTGTGTGTGTGTGTGTGTGTGTGTGTGTGTGTGTGTGAACGTGACTTTGAACAGCAGGAAGATTTCTGAACCCTATTTTGATGATAAAGAACTATAAATGTAAAGGAGTTATTATGGTGATAATAAAATTAAATATTTCTTAATTTGAAGAAAAAAGAGAATAAAAAAAAAGAAGAAATTCTCTCCAATGACTTTAAAGCAGTTTCTGATTAGTCCTGGAGCAATGTCCCAGTACTTTCTAGTTCCTCCAGATTCAACAAGACAAGGGACATTTAAGAGATCTAAAAATGTCATAATTTCCTTCTTCAGTATAATATTGCATAAAAGGGTATAAAATCATCGCTCTCATTGGTCACAGTGACAGCACTCTCACTTAATCAAACGAAAGTCCCAAAAGCCTTACCACGCAAACAGCCCACAGGTTTTCTCTCTCTCTCTCTCTCTCTCATGCACAGATCTCTCTCTCTTTCTCTAACGGCACAAGCACTTTGAAACGCAATCAATCACAGTTCCTCCACACACACACACACACACACACAGAGAGGAATAGTCGAGTACCAACTCTGTGGCATAGCCTGGTAGTAATCAGTCTCTCGCTTAGTCGCTCTCTCTCTCAGTCGGGTCTCTCTCTCAGTCGCTCTCTCTCTCAGTCGGGTCTCTCTCTCAGTCGGTCTCTCTCTCAGTCGGTCTCTCATGGCGCAAGCGTCTTTTTAAAGAGTCGTAAAGAAGAAATCTCTCCCTGGGCTGTCAGGGCAGGATATAAATCTATCACCTCACTCATCTTCCCATCAGCACTCCTCTCCATGCTAATCCCTGTCTCGTCATCACCAACATTAGCACACGGCAGTTACAAGAAGATCACAGTCATTAAGGTAGAATATGCTAACCCCCCTCCCTCCCTCCCTCATTCACCTTTTCTTTCACAGTTTTTTTGCTCCTTTTTTCTTTCTTTTAACCTTTCTTTCTTAATATATTTATATCGCTCACAACACAGAAATTCATTACAGAAATATCTGCAGAAACTCGTCAGTCTATACCCTTTATGTCAGCACAATATTACAGTTATTGCCAATTTATAATGTGACATTTAAGTTGTTCCTCAGTGTCAGAAATAGACTGCCTTTCATTCCTATACAGTAAATTGTGGCTATTTTTTCATTTCATCTCGGCTCATGGTGTTCTGTCTTTTCTCCACAGATATTCAGATCACTTCTACTGTGATTAGGGAAGGGATGGTTGTCTGTGAGGCCAGATAAATCTGTGTGATTTCTATCAGAGCAGCAGTACTACTACTGGCCCTGCTGTAAGGATTTACTCCAGAACCACACAGCAGCTTCAGATGACCGGGGAATGGAGAGAGAGAGGAGGTTGAGGAAGCACAGTTCACTATCAGTGATTTACACAGAGGTCAGAGGTCGGCTCTAATCTGAACCCAGAGGAGCCCAGTCACACTGCGTCCCGGCAGCCCGCCTCTGTTACACGCCATAATCCGCTCTGAGGTTAATGTGCTGCTACTTCCTGATAAAGAACTTACAGAGGGAAGGAGAGATTCTTAGCTAAACTACCTTAAGACAGAACTCAGCATTCTCCCCATAGAGACCACAGCTACAGCTAGCTAGCCACTACTACTGCATAAAGCCATAGCTCTTAGGAATGAGTACCGGGGGAAATAAACATCATCATTAACCCAGAATTAAAACGCTGTTCTCTGTGCTGACACCCTTTAATGTTGTCATATCTCTGGCCAATTAGAACACAGTGCTGTGTTTATGTCTGCATTAAAACGTGATGATGTTCTCTGAACAGGGCTGCATCACTGACAGAAGGTAGCGGGGCTAATCTACACTATGGCTCGTCTGCTCATCTATTGGAGAAATGTCAAATATAACATTCTGGACCACACACACTCATGGGGAAAGTGCAGTGGTGGCAAAAGTACCCAATTGTCATACTTGAGTAAAAGTAAAGATACCTTAATAGAAAATGACTCAATGAAAAGTCGCCCTGTAACAAACTACTTGAATAAAAGTCAAAGTATCAAAAGTTTAAAATCACTTAAAATTCCTTATATTAGGCAAACCACACGGCCACATTTATATTTGTTATTTAGGGATAGCCAGAGACGCACTCTGAGACTAGACAAACAAAGCAATGGTGTTAAGTGAGTCTACAAGATCGTGTTCTCTTTCTCCTGTCCTGCTAAACATTCCAAATGTAAAGTACTTTTGGGTGTCAGGAAAAATATATGGGAGTAAAAAGTAAATATTTTCTTCAGGAATGTAGTGGAGTGAAAGTAAAAGTTGTAAAAAAAATAGGCATTTCTCAGTGAAGTACAGATACCCCCAAAAACGTCTTAAATAGAATAGTGGAGTATGGGCCTGACGGCACACAGTGTGTTGTGAATTCTGGAATGAATGTACTGTAATGTTTTTAAAACAGTATAACTGCCTTAATTCTGCCGGACCCCAGGAAGAGTTGCTGCTGCCTTGGCTAATGGGGATCCATAATAAATACACATATAAGGAAATCAGTCAATTGAAATAAATTCATTAGGCCCTAATCTATGAATTTTACATGACTGGGAATACAGATATGCATTTGATGGTTAGATATCATCAAAAAAAGGTAGGGTCGTGGATCAGAAAACCAGTCAGTATCTGGTGTGACCACCATTTGCCTCATGCAGCGCGACACATCTCTTTCACATAGAGTTGATCAGGCTGTTGATTGTGGCCTGTGAAATGTTGTCCCAATCCTCTCCAATGGCTATGCAAAGTTGCTGGATATTTTGTCGGGAACTGGAACAGGGATGTAAACACATTTGCGCACACAATTTGAGAGAAATTAGCTTTTTGTGGGTGTGGAACATTTCTGGGATCTTTTATTTCATTTCATGAAACCAACACTACATGTTGCGTTTATATTTTTGGTCAGTATATATGATTTGATTATTGATTATTTGTATAAATTGAGTGGCCATTGTTTTACAAACTGTGCCTTGACATGCTGCAGTAGTTGCCCTAACACACATATGTCAGAGTCAAGGCCCGCGGGCCACATCCGGCCCGCAAGAAGGTTTTTTACGGCCCCTGGGATGATCTTGATTTATTATTAGAACCGGCCCGCAGCAAGCCGGCAGCCCGCAGATCTTTTACACGCACCAATACTACATTTCCCACAATGCAAAGGTGACGCACCGAGCAGTAGGCTGCTTCATTTCAATATTTATTGGCACAGCAGTCGTCAGCATCACAGTAAAATTAACTTTCAGATACCCATCAAAAATGGCAAAACGGAAGGTGGATACTGAGAACCGGGGGTTTCAAACAAGGTGGGAGTCGGAGTATATGTTCACGAAGGTAGCTGGAAAACCTGTGTGTCTTCTGTGTGGAGAAAGTGTGGCGGTACTGAAAGAGTATAATCTGAGACGACATTATGAAACGAAACACGCGGACAAAAACAAGAATATGGACATGGAACAAAGGCTACAAAAGGCAGAGGAATTAAAACGAGGCCTCAAATCTCGACAGGCTCTGTTCAAAAAGCCAAATCACAAGGCCAGGCTGCTGTCAAGGCCAGTTTTATTTTGGCAGAAGAGATCGCTAAATCAGCCCGGCCATTTACGGAGGGGATTTCATCAAAAACTGCATGATTAAAGTTTGTGACGAAGTTTGCCCAGAAAAAAGGCAACTCTTTTTAAATGTGAGTCTGAGCAGAAACACCATTGCCGAGAGAGTAGACCAGTTGTCCATCAATCTAAAAGAGCAGCTTGTGAAAAAGGGAAAAGATTTTATTGCATATTCCTTGGCTGTGGATGAGAGCACCGACATTTCTGACATTGCCCAGTTGTCAATTTTCATCCGCGGAGTGGACTCCAACCTAAGCGTGACAGAGGAGTTTTTGGCTTTACGTCCTATGCATGGCACAACTACGGGGCATGATTTGTATGAAGAGGTGTCAAGATGTGTAAATGAGATGGAGCTGCCTTGGGAAAAACTCGTGGGTTTGACAACCGACGGAGCACCTGCGATGTGTGGACACAGGAGCGGACTGGTGGCGAAGATACGGGAAAAGATGCAAGAGGAAAACGCGACAGGTGAGCTGACAGCTTATCATTGTATCATACACCAGGAAGCGTTGTGCGGTAAAGCCTTGAAAATGGAGCATGTAATGAGCATCATCACGCGCACAGTTAACTTTATCAGAGCCAAAGGTTTGAATCACCGCCAGTTCAAGGCATTTCTGACGGAGTTAGAAACGGAGCATGGTGATTTGCCTTATCACACAGAGGTGCGATGGCTAAGCCAGGGAAAGGTGCTTCAAAGATGTTTCGAGCTTCGTGAGGAGATTTGTCTGTTCTTGGACAGCAAAGGGAAAGACACAACACAACTCCGAGACGAAATGTTTCTGTGTGAAATGGCTTTTCTGTGTGACATTACGAGTCATCTGAATGCAATAAACTTGCAGCTGCAGGGTCGGGATCGTGTCATCTCTGATATGTACAGTACAGTGAAGGCATTTAAAACCAAACTGACTCTGTGGGAGACGCAGATGCGGAAAGAAAATTTGAGCCACTTTCCCAGCTGCCAGACCATGAAAGAGAAGCTCTCTACCAGTGCGTTCCCGAGCACACAGTTGGCTGATAAAATAGGTATGCTTGCCGCTGACTTTCGACGCCGATTTGCTGACTTTGAAGCACAAAAAGCAGGTTGGAACTGCTCGGTAACCCATTTGCTGTTGACGTGGAAAGCTCACCACCAAACCTCCAAATGGAGTTGATTGACCTCCAATGCAATGATGCACTGAGGGCAAAATATGCGGCAGTGGGTGCTGCGGAGTTCGCCCGTTTCCTCCCGGCACAATGCCCCAGCTGCGCATCCAGGCTGCTCAAACGTTGTCTATGTTTGGCAGCACATACCTGTGTGAACAACTGTTTTCTTTGATGAACCTGAACAAAACATCACACAGAAGTCGACTTACTGCTGAACACCTCCACTCAATTCTGAGGATTTCTTCAGCTCAGAGCCTTACCCCTAACATTGATGAACTTGTGGAAAAGATGGGACACCACCAAGTATCACCCTCAACCTCAAACAAGTGAACATTACTGTGCAATCACATATTTAGAGTTTTTACTCAGTTCAAGTTTAAAAGTTAAAATTTAATATTTGTTTTCACTGCATGTTACTTCTCCTTAAACAAAGTGTTGTTTTTGATTAATAGATTTTTGCACTTTATTTTTTTGTATTTCAATCCAATTATATTTTAAAAATATTTCAGTTGAGTGGATGATAGAAAATTGCTATTATTGTTTTTTCTTTGAAGTAAATTTAGCCCACTTTTGCTAAAATAGAAAATATAGTCTACTGATGGTGCCTTGAATACCGGTTTCTTTCATTTAATGTTCATGTTATGGGGATATTTATATAAAGGAAATTTGTCTTTTGTGTCTGTTGAAAATTAAAGATTACTGACAGAGCCATAAGAAAATATTGCTTTATTTATCTGATCATATTGTAATATATTTGTTAGGTTTTCAGTAGGTTCAATTAGGTTCACTAGACTATATGCGTCATTTAAAAAATTTTCAATGAACATTCGAACAGTCCGGCCCTCGTCTTGTAGCTGATTTTTTTATTTGGCCCTCCGTCCATTTGACTTTGACACCCCTGCCCTAACAGCATAAACGTCGCTATACCAACAGATTCCTCTCTCGCTAGATGCGCATTTAAAGGTGAATTATAATTATTATTATGTATCCTTTTTGGTATAATTTCTTTCTCTGTAGGAAGGGTACATATTATGTCAAATGTGTATGGTAAGGGTGTGTGTTTAATGCACATGTGTGGGTGTGAGTGAATGTATGCACGTGTGCATGCGATCTAGCTTGGTACTTGGCGTGTCTCAAGGAAAACCTGGGGGATTGCTTGAGTGAGGGTGTTTAGAGAAGGTCAGAGATGAGAGCAAGGCAATTTGAGGTTGGAAATGAGTGATGTCCTTTCTCATTTGAGCACCATGGTGACCCCAGCCTCACAGATGCCACCTCTTCTAATATATCAACAGCCCCCATTGTGTTTGGTTTCCTCCGTTGTGTTTGTCTCTTAACACAATGAAGAGAGAAAGAGAGGGATGGAGAGAGAGTGACAGGAGGGGGAGGTTACCTACAGGGATTTGGAAATTAAATATCTGGAATGGCCCATGGAGTAGGGGTAATCTCCCCCATAGGGAAAGACAGGATAGGAGAGGATAGGAAAGAGGGGAGGACAAGAGATGAGATAGAGAGGTGGAGTGAGAGAGAGGGAAAGAGAGAGAGGAAGAAAGAGAGAGAACAAGAGAGAAATAATGGAGGGCGGGGATGAGGAGGGAGGCAGATATTGAGCCAGTGTGTCTGAATGGCTGAACACATCAGTGGAGATCTGACACAGACCGACAGAGAGCCCAGCAGCAGTGTGGTCCTGTTGGCCTTCCAGCACTGCTGTCTGCTGCTGAGAGCACAGAACACAATACAGCTCTGGCTCTTCTAGGGAAATAACACATCAACCAGGCATTTCTCACACCACACTACACCAACGGATGGATGGAAATATGCATATAAAGAGATCAATAGACATCCATATGGATGGACAGGGAGAGATTGAGAGGTGCACATAAGTCCACTCAAACATCTCAAGTTGCAATGCCACAGCAGTAAACATGCAGTAGATGGCTGACAATTACTAAAGAGGCAGTATGGGAATTGAAGGACAATTACAACATGACACAGAGGACACTGCAGAGATCCACACAACAGGTCCACAACAATGTCCTCCTTGATAAGCATCCATCACTAAGCTATGCCCTGGAGGTGCTTGATAAAAAGGTCTGTCTGCTAAGAGGCAGGGGAGGCAGGTTGGAGAGTGGGGCTGGTGTGTGATGCATAGCGGCAGGGGGGCATAGTGAATCACAGGAGACCAGCCCCAGCTGGGTGATGGAGGAGCGGCAGGTTGGGTTCAGTTAGGGGGGAGGGGGGTGTTTGTTAGCCCTCTCTGTGTGGATGAGAAGCTCTGAGCCCCCCAGTCCCCCTGTAAGTCCCCTGCAGGACAGCCGGCCGACACTCAGACAGCCGCGCCTCCATGACGGACGCTCTCCCCCTTTAATGAGTCCCAGTCACAGCTGAACACACCGTGGTGCTTTACAGCTCCCACAGACAGAAAGACAGAAGGGCCGGGCCGGGATGAATGGCTGCCTGCCTTGGTGAATCGCAAACACACCAACAAGAAGAAACCATAGTCCTATAAAGTCCCACTATGGTATGTCATATTTCATGCATCATGTTTGTTTGTGTGAAAGTGGTGCCGGCACTTTGTCATCACAGGCGAACCGGACACCTGCGGTTTGTTCTCGGCGTTGCCTCTTAACCACCTGTTGCAACAGTACACCAAATGGTCACGGTAGAAAACAGAATCTTCTAGTAGACCCCCTAACAGACCCCTTTGGCTCAGCAAGAGAAAAAACGATTATATTCTAGTATTGTCTCGCAGTCTCCCCATTCAGTCATCTTCTTATGCACCTGTCATGGTGATATCATGGAGAGGTTGTCTGTCACAGAGCGTGATGCCAGTTCCCCTGTCACAGTCACTTTACCTCCTCCCTGTCACTCAGCGTGGCGTGTTCTGAATGTCCAATGACAGAGGCACCACACAGGCGGCTGGAGCTGGATCCAGATGAAGGTGATTAAATGTCCTTAAGGGATCTCTAGTCGCTGCTTGACAAATGTACCATATGCAAGAATTTCTGTCAACTCACTTGTTGAGAGACTGTCTTACACATTCTGTATAATGGAAATTGCCATTGATTTTGTGGGACAGAGTCTTTGTCATGGTGCATGAGTATGGATCTTGTCCGTCTTGGTCGTGTCAGGCAGGGGGGGTGTGAGCAGAAATGTAAAAAATGACCCCCTATCTGTCTGAGGCCCAGTGAGGCAGAGCCAAATACACAGCCGGAGAACCCCACATGAAAACCCAACCTCTGCCCAGCCTTATTACAGGCTATCACTTTGAGAGGGGCTGACACCTTGACGCAGTAGAACCCACTCCATAATGGATGCTGCCATTACCACCCCCGTCTTCCATCACCCCTTTAAGGTACACACCCACCAACGCAAGTACACACACACACACACACACACACACACACACACAGAGCATCTAAATGTAATACAGTCTTCGTGGGTGTGTGTGGTTTGCTGTGCCAGTGAAATTACAGGAAGCCTCTCTAATAACAGCAAATTTAATACCAGCACTAGTCCCTTAATGAGAGCTGCCTGTGTTTGCTCTGGGCTCATATCCACAGACCAGCAGGAGGGAGAGAGAGAACGAGGGAGGGAAAGAGGGAGAGAAAAAGAGAGGAAGGGGGAGAGACGTGGTTAAAATCTCCCATTAGCGTCACCTCCTGGGCGAGCCTCTCCCTCTCTGGAGGGTGGTTGGTCTAAGGCGGGTGGCGCGGGGTGTCAGATGCACGCCCTCGCCTCAGCCTAGCCAGGGCTCCCAGGGTGCAGTGCGCTCCGGCATTAATAACACACAGAATTACAACAGCGTTTATTACAAAACAGCAAGAAACAGTAAATGAGATGAGAGACAACCTGCCCGGAACCAGAATTGGAGCCTCCTCGAAACGGACAGAAATGATAAACAAGGCAACAGTAAACATATCGTCCCCCACGAATGATGCAGCTCCTTTGGGCCAATCAGTGTGATTTTGTTACTAATGGATTTCTATGGCAAGACGCATCATTCACCCAGGTTTTGTAAAAATCAGGCCAGTGGTGTTCGGGATATCGGGATAAAAAAGTTCAGGAGTAAAAACGTGCTTAACAAGTCACATAATAAGTTGTATGGACTCACTGTGTGCAATAATTGTTTTTAAAGGGATACTTTGAGATTTTGACAATGAGGCCCTTTATCTACTTCCCCAGAGTCAGATGAACTTATTTCCAAAGTCCCGAAGTATCCCTTTAACATGATTTTTGAATGAATACCTCATCTCTGTACCACACAAACAATTATCTGTAAGGTCCCTCAGTCGATCAGTACTGTACATTTCAAACACAGATTAAACCACAAAGACCACAAAAGGTTTTCCAATGCCTCGCAAAAAAGAGCACCAAATAAAAAAGCAGACATTGAATATCCCTTTGAGCATGCTAAAGTTATTAATTACACTTTGGATGGTGTATCAATACACCCAGTCACAACAAAGACACAGGCGTCCCTCCTGACTCAGTTGCCTGGAGAGGAAGGAAACCACTCAGGGATTTCACCATGAGGCCAATGGTGACTATAAAACAATTACAGAGTTTAATGGCTGTTTATTTATTCTCATTTAACCAGGCAAGTCAGTTAAGAACAATTCTTATTTACAATGATGGCCTACCCCGGCCAAACCCGGACAACGCTGGGCCAATTGTACGCTGCCCTATGGGACACCCAAATCACGGCCGGTTGTGATACAGCCTGGAATCATACCAGGGTCTGTAGTGACTCCTCTAGCACTGAGATGCGGTGCCTTAGACCGCTGCACCACTTAGGAGACCCAGGCTGTGATAAGAGAAAACTGAGGATGGATCAACCACATTGTAGTTACTCCACAATATTAACCTAATTGACAGAGTGAAGAGAAGTAAGACTGTACAGAATAAAAAATATTCCAAAACATGCACCCTGTTTGCAACAAGGCACTAAAATAATATCGCAAAAAAATGTGGTAAAGCAATTCACTTTTTGACCTGAATACAAAATGTTATGTTTGTGGCGAATCCAACGCAACATGTAACTGAGTACCACTCTGCATATTTTAAAGCATAGTGGTGGCTGCATCATTTCATGGGTATGCTTGTAATCATTAAGGACTGGGGAGTTTTTCAGGATAAAAAAAGAAACCGAATGGAGCTAAGCACAGGCACAATTCTAGAGGAAAACCTGGTTCAGTCTGCTTTCCACCAGACACTGGGAGATGAATTCACCTTTCAGGAGGACAATAACCTAAAACACAAGACCAAATCTACACTGGACTGGAGTTGCTTACCAAGAAGACAGTGAATGTTCCCAAGTGGCTGAGTTACAGTTTTGACTTCAATCTACTTGAAAATCTATTGCAAGACCTGAAAATGGTTACAAGCAATGATCAACAACAAACTTGACAGAGCTTGAATAATTTTGAAAATAACAAATGTTGCACAATCCAGGTGTGGAAAAATCTTAGAGATTTACCCAGAAAGACTCACAGCTTTAATCGCTGCAAAAGGTGCTTCAAAGTATTGACTCAGGGGTGTGAATACTTATGTAAATTAGATATTCCTGTATTTAATTTTCAATAAATTTGCAAACATTTCTAAAAACACATTTCATCAATTTTAAATGCAGGTTGTAACACAACAAAATGTGGAATAAGTCAAGGGACATGAATACTTCCTGAAGGCGCAGTATAAACATGTGCTCGTTATAGCACCACTGTGTGGTCGATATGAATGTTCCTGCATATGTTGAGTTTTGACAATGTTTGCAACATGTGTACCAAATGTTGTTACAATAGGAAAATCCAGCAGCATACCATCCTGCATACCACTGCTGGCTTGCTTCTGAAGCTAAGCAGGGTTGGTCCTGGTCAGTCCCTGATGGGAGACCAGATGGCCAGTAGGAGGCACACTTAACTCTGATTTTTTTTTAAATATCCCAATACCCCAGGGCAGTGACTGGGGACACTGCCCTGTGTAGGGTGCTGTCTTTTGGATGGGATGTTAAACGGGTGTTCTGAGGTCATTAAAGATCCCATGGCACTTATCATAGGGATGTTAACCCCAGTGTCCTGGCTAAATTCCCAATCTGGCCCTCAAAACCATCATGGTCACCTAATAATCCCCAGTTTACAATTGGCTCATTCATCCCCTGTAACTATTCCCCAGGTCGTTGCTGTAAATGAGAATGTGTTCTCAGTCAACTTACCTGGTAAAATAACAAATAAATAAAATCATTGACATATTTATATGCATTTATGTGCCAGACCACGCAAATGTTTATTGGTCAACAGCACCCATGTTGTTTTAGGTACAATCTGATAAATATTGGTTGAGAGAGATATTAAGTTTCATGCAGGTCAATCAGTGCCTGAAGAGTTGCGTTTTAGGTGTTTTTCACTAAATTGTAAAAGGTGGAAAATCCATCATGGTTGACCTCATGGGTCCCAGGGCAAATGTGTTCCTTGTGAGGAGAGGGACTTTAGGTCAAATGGGGTGAGTTGAGTGACCTTTCAAAGTCCTGTTATAGCGCCACCATCTGGCCAATCAGTGTAGTTGTGTAAATATCGAATCTAATACAAGACGCATTCACTCATGTCTTCGTCAAAATCAGGCCAGTGCTGTCAGACATCTGTCCCCTCCCCGATTTTATTGTGGACGACAATAATATAAAATGAGGGAATATGAAATGATTTTATTTTTAAACAGACAGTGCAAATTGTTCCTCTGACTCATTTGTTTGGGATAGCCAGGTGCAGACCTGAGAAGAAAGTATCAGAGGACAAGTGTGGGAGTGTGAAGACATTTGGAATCTGCACATGCCTGTATGTGTGCGTATCCATGCTTGCACGTGTGCATGAAAGTATTTGTGTGTGTGTGTGTGTGCCTGCGTGTATACATGTACATCTGTTGGTAATCATGTTAATGAACATGTAACATCTAACCAGCACGATATGGATACCGACGGTCAACAGTTAGACTCTGTCGACATGCTAACGGAACTGTGTTAAAAAATGAAACTAAACAAAAACAAAGCAATGCAATCATCAGTGCTGTAATTGTGTTGGCTGCCTGATCCCCTGAGAGTTTGCTAAACAGAGTGATTTTAATATTTAATAACAGGAAGGGATTGGAGAAGAACTGTGTCAGGGGAGAACAACAATCCGTTTGGACTCGCTAGGCAAATGAGGGAAACTAGGTTGAGCTCATTGAGTTGCTCTTTCTGCTATTAATGCATTTAAAACTAATTTTGGGAAATAGCCATGAATACACTTCAGCAATGGACTGGAAAGTGTTTCTCTGCTTGTACTGTAGTCATACAGAATGTCTCTCTCTACAGTGCAGGTGAACACACACACAGAGGCTAATCTAATCAGACAACTCTTGTCAGCCCCTCTCTGATGTGCATCTAATAGAGGGATTCATTATCTGTCACATACAAACGCTCTTCTTCTGAACTCTATGGCTTTCTCAATATTACAGTAAATACAGTACATGTCAGATGGAGTGAACACACACACACACCCCTACTTGCACACACAGCTAGTAAAGGGTTCTAAATCCTCAGCCTCTGGAGAGCTTGCTGTGAGTGTGTGCTGCTTGGACAGTTTCAGCCCATGCCTCTGAGTGAGTTATGCTTATTTAACAGTGAGCCTGGACTACTCTAAGCCTGTGATAAGCCTGTTCACAGAAGGTTTCTTCAGTGTTGAAACTGAATATGAACTGCTGATCCTTACAAACCTCACATTCACACATCAGCATCATCCCCGTTTCCATCCACAGTGTGACCATTTGACCCTGATCTGCTGACCCCCAACCTTTGACCTCACAATTAGTGAATCAGTCACACATGTGCATACACACACAATACTTATATTATACAAAAATCTTGAAGTTTGAAGCTGCAGAGAAACAAACACAGAGACATAAATAGCCAAGCAACACAACCTAAAATTACAAACACACACACACACCCGCACACACACTCCAAGCTCTGTCCAGGTCCATTAGGCTGGCATCAGGCGTTCGCCGTGGGCCGGGGCTGGCCAGACTCCCAGGTTAGAGGACGTCTCCTCCCGGTCCGCTCTCACCATCTGCTCTGTCCAGAAGGCCCGCGCCACTGGGGGGAAGAGACGGCCCGCCAGATATCAACCCAGAGGAGAGGGAGGGGAGGAGACTGAGGAGGAACTGGAGACGAGGGGAACGAGGTGGGTTGCAGGGGGTTGGAGGGGGCTGGTGGTGGGAGGAGGAAGGGTGGAGGGGGCTGGTGGTGGGAGGAGGAAGGTTGGAGGGGCTGGTGGAGAGGGCTGGTTGTGGGAGGAGGAAGGTTGGAGGGGCTGGTGGTGGGAGGAGGAAGGTTGGAGGGGGCTGGTGGTGGGAGGAGAAAGGTTGGAGGGGGCTGGTGGTGGGAGGAGAAAGGTTGGAGGGGCTGGTGGTGGGAGGAGAAAGGTTGGAGGGGGCTGGTGGTGGGAGGAGGAAGGTTGGAGGGGCTGGTGGTGGGAGGAGAAAGGTTGGAGGGGGCTGGTGTGGGAGGAGGAAGGCTGCAGGGGGTTTGAGGTGGAAGGGGGTGGTGTTGGGAGGAGAAAGGTGGAAGGGGGTGGTGGGCAGGTTGGAGGGGACTGGCCAGGGCAGAGCCTGTATGCCTGGGAGGGATACTGGGTCGTCTGTTACCTGTCCACCTCTGACAGCCACCATCTGCTACAGGGACGGAGGGGTGGAGCAGTGGAGGGGGGTGAGGGCCAAACAGCGAGAGAGTGGAGAAAGAGGGGTGGATTGAGGGGGGAGAAAGAAAGATGGAGGAACAGACAGGCGGATGAAAGAAAGGAGGGATGGGAGGAAGTAATCAAAGACATGGAGTTTGAGAGAGGGAGGAGTTTGAGGGAAAGGTAATGAATAAGTAAGAGGAAACAAAGTGTAAATCCAGGCTCTTTATTTCTGTTATGCATATAAACCTTTAATTGGACTGGTGTGGTTGTGTTTAACAAGGTAGAGTGAGTGATAGACTGACGGACAGAGAGAAGTAAGGAGGCAGGGAAGGAGCGAGAGAGAGTGAAAGATGGAGGGTGAGAGAGAGTTTAATTGGACACAAAGTGTGTTAGGCTGGGCGGAGAGGCAGAGGCGGCCTGCTGCTACCTGCTGACGTCTGGATTTTTAGGAAAATTGGGTTTGAAACAAGAGGGAAATTTCCTTGCTGAAATGAGAGATGGAGCGATACGGGAGAGTTAGCTCAGGACAAAGAAACAGGTCAGGCACTTCAAATGAACATTACTTTCTCTCCTCTGACAAATCCCATTCCAAATGAAACACGGAGCGGAGCTCAGGCAAAGGAAACTTATTACAGGGAAGAACTGCGGCGTTGCGATGCATTAGTTTAGGCTCCTGTTCTCTCATTCTGTGGCTTAACCGCTGGCAGCTCGGGTTCATACAATGAGCAGCTATAGGACATCGAGGATATATCCCTGCTTGTCTATCATGGATAAGCTCTCCTTAGTCGTGTTCAACTGGTCAGACAACATTCTCCTACTTGTCTAACAAGGAGAGAAGAGAGAAGGAGGAAGAAGTGGTGAGGAGAGGAGAGAGGAAGAAGGTGAGGAGAGGAGAGGGGAAGAAGGTGAGGAGAGGAGAGAGGAAGAAGGTGAGGAGAGGAGAGAGGAAGAAGGTGAGGATAGGAGAGAGGAAGAAGGTGAGGATAGGAGAGAGGAAGAAGGTGAGGATAGGAGAGAGGAAGAAGGTGAGGATAGGAGAGAGGAAGAAGGTGAGGATAGGAGAGAGGAAGAAGGTGAGGATAGGAGAGAGGGAGTAACAAGAGGTGAGGATAGGAGAGAGGGAGTAACAAGAGGTGAGGAAGAGATTGAAATTGAGAGAAAGTTGAAGGCGAGCTTCGGCAACGGAGGGGCAGAGGGATGGAGAGAGATTAGGAGTAGATTTACAAATGGAGAAACTCATCTGTCAAAGGATAAATAAGAGTGAATTCGGTAAGTGCCAGACACCAGCAGCTTGCGTATCTCAGATCAAAACTCCTCCAGAAATAGATAGAACACAGGCCTCCCTTTGGAACAGGCCTCCCTTTGGAACAGGCCTCCCTTTGGAACAGGCCTCCCTTTGGAACAGGCCTCCCTTTGGAACAGGCCTCCCTTTGGAACAGGCCTCCCTTTGGAACAGGCCTCCCTTTGGAACAGGCCTCCCTTTGGAACAGGCCTTCCCTGCACTGTTTAGATCAGCCTTCTACCGTAAAACATATCCTAATTTCAGCTGAACTGAGAGGAGCATCTCCCAGGGATACTTCTTCAACGCCAATCTTTGAGCCCAAAGAACAAGGGTGTAATTCAGCAGTCTGGATACAGAGAGGAGGGAGCGGTTGGTGGTATGATCTAGTGACTATAAACCAAAATGGATAGAGGAGTCAATACCCTTATTAATTAATGGACTTAGTGATCGATCGACTTGATTGAATGGAAGTTTGTTATTCCAGGATCCCCAGCAGCACCAGACCAGGCAGTGAGGGTACAATATTCAGCTCATAGCATCTCTCCCCCTGCCGTGCCACAATTAGCAGTCATTAGCAGCATGGGGGGGCACACAGTGCTAATCAGGTCCGCCTTTCTTTCCGTCCCCCGGCTCCACTCATCCACTCCTCAGATCCCCCGTGTGATACTGAAGAACAGATAACCAGCCAGACCATAAAAGCAACCACAGACTGAGAGACTGACTGTGTCACGTATAGACAGAAGCATTCGAGGGTACAGTTGTTAAGAGAGCATGAAAGTCTCAGAAGATCAATAGTTAGGCTCTGTCTGTCTGTTAGTCCTCTGTGCATCACATTTAGATTGGGACCAAAGCTCAGAGACACAGCTCCAGTCTCCATGAAAGCCAAATGAGCTACCCTATCAACAGAGCATCTACTGTACACAGTAAGTAATACAGAGAGATGTTGAAGCTAGACGCCGTAAGTGGCTGTTACAGAAGCGTTTTAGTGTCTGAGCAACAAGAACATACCAGGGTTATTGATAAACAGCAGCAAAGTGACTGGGTGGAAAACGAGCCTGTAGAACAGTACAATGATGCAGAAAAGATCATTACAGCAAATGCTTCACTCCTTTCAAAAAAATGTTTTTACTCCTGTCCTCTGTCCTCCTTTTTACAGCCTATCCTCTGCCGCGCCCCTTCCTGACGCTGGCGTTGGGGACGACGGTACACGGTCATCTCATCTCCCTTGCCGTGATTTGTGGACCCGTTCAAACAGGCAGCCACATTTACGGCCGCTATATCGTCAGGGCTAAACGGGACGTCGTGTGTGGAGCGAGGTGTGTGTGTGGAGCGAGCTGTGTGTGTGTGTGTGTGTGTGTCTGTGAAAGGAAGACATTAATTTGCTGTATCCATTCAGGCTTGTGTTAGGGAATTGAATTTAAACCAGGGCCATCCAGCATATTTCTGTACACGAGAGGGGGGGACATCAATAAAGATGACACCATTTAAGAGCCAGACAACCTTTACAAAAGAGCAGCAAGTTTAATGGGCTGGCAGCGAGGCTCATAAACCACAGCCTAGATCGTGAGCTATACACTACCACCACCACACCAGACTAAAGAGACTGTGAGCTGTACACTACTACCAAAACCACACTATACAGTACTACCACCACAATCAGACCAGACTATACATTACTACCACCACACCAGACTATACACTACTACCACCACACCAGACTATACACTACTACCACCACACCAGACTATACACTACTACCACCACACCAGACTAAAGAGACTGTGAGCTGTACACTACTACCACACCAGACTATACAGTACTACCACCACAATCAGACCAGACTATACATTACTACCACCACACCAGACTATACACTACTACCACCACACCAGACTATACACTACTACCACCACACCAGACTATACACTACTACCACCACACCAGACTAAAGAGACTGTGAGCTGTACACTACTACCACACCAGACTATACAGTACTACCACCACAATCAGACCAGACTATACACTACTACCACCACACCAGACTATACACTACTACCACCACACCAGACTATACACTACTACCACCACACCAGACTATACACTACTACCACCACACCAGACTATACACTACTACCACCACACCAGACTATACACTACTACCACCACACCAGACTATACACTACTACCACCACACCAGACTATACACTACTACCACCACCACACCAGACTAAAGAGACTGTGAGCTGTACACTACTACCACACCAGATTAAAAGAGACTGTGAGCTGTACACTACTACCAAAACCACACTATACAGTACTACCACCACAACCACACCAGACTATACAGTACTACCACCACAATCAGACCAGACTATACACTACTACCACCACACCAGACTATACACTACTACCACCACACCAGACTATACACTACTACCACCACCACAACAGGCTATACACTACTACCACCACCACAACCACACTATACACTACTACCACCACACCAGACTATACACTACTACCACCACCACAACAGATTATACACTACTACCACCACCACAACCACACTATACACTACTACTACCACAAGCACACCAGGCTATACACTACTACCACCACACCAGACTATACACTACTACCACCACCACAACAGATTATACACTACTACCACCACCACAACCACACTATACACTACTACTACCACAAGCACACCAGGCTATACACTACTACCACACCAGACTATACACTACTACCACCACCATACCAGACTATACACTACTACCACAACCACATCAGGCTATACACTACTACCACCACCACATCAGGCTATACACTACTACCACCATAACCACACCAGGCTATACACTACTACCACCACAACCACACCAGATAATACACTACTACCACCACAACCACACCAGGCTAAACACTACTACTAGGTTGTGGTGGTGGTAGTGTATAGTCTGGTGTGGTTGTGGTGGTAGTAGTGTATAGTCTGGTGTGGTTGTGATGTATAGTCTGGTGTGGTTGTGATGTATAGTCTGGTGTGGTGGTGGTGGTGGTAGTGTATAGTCTGGTGTGGTGGTGGTTGTGGTTGTAGTGTATAGTATAGTGTGGTCGTGGTGGTAGTGTGTAGTCTGGTGTGGTTGTGGTAGTAGTGTGTAGTCTGGTGTGGTTGTGGTAGTAGTGTATAGCCTGGTGTGGTTATGGTAGTAGTGTATAGCCTGGTGTGGTTGTGGTAGTAGTTTATAGCCTGGTGTGGTTGTAGTAGTAGTGTATAGTCTGGTGTGGTTGTGGTAGTAGTGTATAGCCTGGTGTGGTTGTGGTAGTAGTGTATAGCCTGGTGTGGTAGTAGTGTAAAGTCTGGTGTGGTTGTGGTAGTAGTGTATAGCCTGGTGTGGTTGTGGTAGTAGTGTATAGCCTGGTGTGGTTGTGGTAGTAGTGTATAGCCTGGTGTGGTTGTGGTAGTAGTGTATAGCCTGGTGTGGTTGTGGTAGTAGTGTATAGCCTGGTGTGGTTGTGGTAGTAGTGTATAGCCTGGTGTCGTTGTGGTAGTAGTGTATAGCCTGGTGTCGTTGTGGTAGTAGTGTATAGCCTGGTGTGGTTGTGGTAGTAGTGTATAGCCTGGTGTCGTTGTGGTAGTAGTGTATAGCCTGGTGTCGTTGTGGTAGTAGTGTATAGCCTGGTGTGGTTGTGGTAGTAGTGTATAGCCTGGTGTCGTTGTGGTAGTAGTGTATAGCCTGGTGTCGTTGTGGTAGTAGTGTATAGCCTGGTGTGGTTGTGGTAGTAGTGTATAGTCTGGTGTAGTAGTAGTCTGGTGTGGTAGTAGTGTATAGCCTGGTGTGGTTGTGGTAGTAGTGTATAGCCTGGTGTCGTTGTGGTTGTAGTGTATAGCATGGTGTGGTTGTGGTAGTAGTGTATAGCCTGGTGTCGTTGTGGTAGTAGTGTATAGCCTGGTGTCGTTGTGGTAGTAGTGTATAGCCTGGTGTCGTTGTGGTAGTAGTGTATAGCCTGGTGTGGTTGTGGTAGTAGTGTATAGCCTGGTGTGGTTGTGGTAGTAGTGTATAGCCTGGTGTGGTTGTGGTAGTAGTGTATAGCCTGGTGTGGTTGTGGTAGTAGTGTATAGCCTGGTGTGGTTGTGGTAGTAGTGTATAGCCTGGAGTGGTTGTGGTAGTAGTGTATAGCCTGGTGTGGTTGTGGTAGTAGTGTATAGCCTGGTGTGGTTGTGGTAGTAGTGTATAGCCTGGTGTGGTTGTGGTAGTAGTGTATAGCCTGGTGTGGTTGTGGTAGTAGTGTATAGCCTGGTGTGGTTGTGGTAGTAGTGTAAAGTCTGGTGTGGTTGTGGTAGTAGTGTATAGCCTGGTGTGGTTGTGGTAGTAGTGTATAGTCTGGTGTAGTAGTAGTCTGGTGTGGTAGTAGTGTATAGCCTGGTGTGGTTGTGGTAGTAGTGTATAGCCTGGTGTCGTTGTGGTTGTAGTGTATAGCCTGGTGTGGTTGTGGTAGTAGTGTATAGCCTGGTGTGGTTGTGGTAGTAGTGTATAGCCTGGTGTGGTTGTGGTAGTAGTGTAAAGTCTGGTGTGGTTGTGGTAGTAGTGTATAGCCTGGTGTGGTTGTGGTAGTAGTGTATAGTCTGGTGTAGTAGTAGTCTGGTGTGGTAGTAGTGTATAGCCTGGTGTGGTTGTGGTAGTAGTGTATAGCCTGGTGTCGTTGTGGTTGTAGTGTATAGCATGGTGTGGTTGTGGTAGTAGTGTATAGCCTGGTGTCGTTGTGGTAGTAGTGTATAGCCTGGTGTCGTTGTGGTAGTAGTGTATAGCCTGGTGTGGTTGTGGTAGTAGTGTATAGCCTGGTGTGGTTGTGGTAGTAGTGTATAGCCTGGTGTGGTTGTGGTAGTAGTGTATAGCCTGGTGTGGTTGTGGTAGTAGTGTATAGCCTGGTGTGGTTGTGGTAGTAGTGTATAGCCTGGTGTGGTTGTGGTAGTAGTGTATAGCCTGGAGTGGTTGTGGTAGTAGTGTATAGCCTGGTGTGGTTGTGGTAGTAGTGTATAGCCTGGTGTGGTTGTGGTAGTAGTGTATAGCCTGGTGTGGTTGTGGTAGTAGTGTATAGCCTGGTGTGGTTGTGGTAGTAGTGTATAGCCTGGTGTGGTTGTGGTAGTAGTGTAAAGTCTGGTGTGGTTGTGGTAGTAGTGTATAGCCTGGTGTGGTTGTGGTAGTAGTGTATAGTCTGGTGTAGTAGTAGTCTGGTGTGGTAGTAGTGTATAGCCTGGTGTGGTTGTGGTAGTAGTGTATAGCCTGGTGTCGTTGTGGTTGTAGTGTATAGCATGGTGTGGTTGTGGTAGTAGTGTATAGCCTGGTGTCGTTGTGGTAGTAGTGTATAGCCTGGTGTCGTTGTGGTAGTAGTGTATAGCCTGGTGTGGTTGTGGTAGTAGTGTATAGCCTGGTGTGGTTGTGGTAGTAGTGTATAGCCTGGTGTGGTTGTGGTAGTAGTGTATAGCCTGGTGTGGTTGTGGTAGTAGTGTATAGTCTGGTGTAGTAGTAGTCTGGTGTGGTAGTAGTGTATAGCCTGGTGTGGTTGTGGTAGTAGTGTATAGCCTGGTGTCGTTGTGGTTGTAGTGTATAGCATGGTGTGGTTGTGGTAGTAGTGTATAGCCTGGTGTCGTTGTGGTAGTAGTGTATAGCCTGGTGTCGTTGTGGTAGTAGTGTATAGCCTGGTGTGGTTGTGGTAGTAGTGTATAGCCTGGTGTGGTTGTGGTAGTAGTGTATAGCCTGGTGTGGTTGTGGTAGTAGTGTATAGCCTGGTGTGGTTGTGGTAGTAGTGTATAGCCTGGTGTGGTTGTGGTAGTAGTGTATAGCCTGGTGTGGTTATAGTAGTAGTGTATAGTCTGGTGTGGTTGTGGTAGTAGTGTATAGTCTGGTGTGGGTGTGGTAGTAGTGTAAAGTCTGGTGTGGTTGTGGTAGTAGTGTATAGCCTGGTTTGGTTGTGGTAGTAGTGTATAGCCTGGTGTCGTTGTGGTAGTAGTGTATAGCCTGGTGTGGTTGTGGTAGTAGTGTATAGCCTGGTGTCGTTGTGGTAGTAGTGTATAGCCTGGTGTCGTTGTGGTAGTAGTGTATAGCCTGGTGTGGTTGTGGTAGTAGTGTATAGCCTGGAGTGGTTGTGGTAGTAGTGTATAGCCTGGTGTGGTTGTGGTAGTAGTGTATAGCCTGGTGTGGTTGTAGTAGTAGTGTATAGCCTGGTGTGGTTGTGGTAGTAGTGTATAGCCTGGTGTGGTTGTGGTAGTAGTGTAGTGTATAGCCTGGAGTGGTTGTGGTAGTAGTGTATAGCCTGGTGTGGTTGTGGTAGTAGTGTATAGCCTGGAGTGGTTGTGGTAGTAGTGTATAGCCTGGTGTGGTTGTGGTAGTAGTGTATAGCCTGGTGTGGTTGTGGTAGTAGTGTATAGCCTGGTGTGGTTGTGGTAGTAGTGTATAGCCTGGTGTGGTTGTGGTAGTAGTGTAAAGTCTGGTGTGGTTGTGGTAGTAGTGTATAGCCTGGTGTGGTTGTGGTAGTAGTGTATAGTCTGGTGTAGTAGTAGTCTGGTGTGGTAGTAGTGTATAGCCTGGTGTGGTTGTGGTAGTAGTGTATAGCCTGGTGTCGTTGTGGTTGTAGTGTATAGCATGGTGTGGTTGTGGTAGTAGTGTATAGCCTGGTGTCGTTGTGGTAGTAGTGTATAGCCTGGTGTCGTTGTGGTAGTAGTGTATAGCCTGGTGTGGTTGTGGTAGTAGTGTATAGCCTGGTGTGGTTGTGGTAGTAGTAGTGTATAGCCTGGTGTGGTTGTGGTAGTAGTGTATAGCCTGGTGTGGTTGTGGTAGTAGTGTATAGCCTGGTGTGGTTGTGGTAGTAGTGTATAGCCTGGTGTGGTTGTAGTAGTAGTGTATAGTCTGGTGTGGTTGTGGTAGTAGTGTATAGTCTGGTGTGGGTGTGGTAGTAGTGTAAAGTCTGGTGTGGTTGTGGTAGTAGTGTATAGCCTGGTTTGGTTGTGGTAGTAGTGTATAGCCTGGTGTCGTTGTGGTAGTAGTGTATAGCCTGGTGTGGTTGTGGTAGTAGTGTTTAGCCTGGTGTGGTTGTGGTAGTAGTGTATAGCCTGGTGTGGTTGTGGTAGTAGTGTATAGCCTGGTGTGGTTGTAGTAGTAGTGTATAGTCTGGTGTGGTTGTGGTAGTAGTGTATAGTCTGGTGTGGGTGTGGTAGTAGTGTAAAGTCTGGTGTGGTTGTGGTAGTAGTGTATAGCCTGGTGTGGTTGTGGTAGTAGTGTATAGCCTGGTGTGGTTGTGGTAGTAGTGTATAGTCTGGTGTGGTTGTGGTAGTAGTGTATAGTCTGGTGTGGTTGTGGTAGTAGTGTATAGTCTGGTGTGGGTGTGGTAGTAGTGTAAAGTCTGGTGTGGTTGTGGTAGTAGTGTATAGCCTGGTGTGGTTGTGGTAGTAGTGTATAGTCTGGTGTGGGTGTGGTAGTAGTGTAAAGTCTGGTGTGGTTGTGGTAGTAGTGTATAGCCTGGTGTGGTTGTGGTAGTAGTGTATAGCCTGGTGTGGTTGTGGTAGTAGTGTATAGCCTGGTGTGGTTGTGGTAGTAGTGTATAGCCTGGTGTGGTAGTAGTGTAAAGTCTGGTGTGGTTGTGGTAGTAGAGTATAGCCTGGTGTGGTTGTGGTAGTAGTGTATAGCCTGGTGTGGTTGTGGTAGTAGTGTATAGCCTGGTGTGGTTGTGGTAGTAGTGTATAGCCTGGTGTGGTTGTGGTAGTAGTGTATAGCCTGGTGTAGTTGTGGTAGTAGTGTATAGCCTGGTGTGGTTGTGGTTGTATTGTATAGCCTGGTGTGGTTGTGGTAGTAGTGTATAGTCTGGTGTGGTTGTGGTAGTAGTGTATAGCCTGGTGTGGTTGTGGTAGTAGTGTATAGCCTGGTGTGGTTGTGGTAGTAGTGTATAGCCTGGTGTGGTTGTGGTAGTAGTGTATAGCCTGGTGTGGTTGTGGTAGTAGTGTATAGCCTGGTGTGGTTGTGGTAGTAGTGTATAGCCTGGTGTCGTTGTGGTAGTAGTGTATAGTGTGGTTGTGGTAGTAGTGTATAGCCTGGTGTGGTTGTGGTAGTAGTGTATAGCCTGGTGTGGTTGTGGTAGTAGTGTATAGCCTGGTGTGGTAGTAGTGTATAGCCTGGTGTGGTTGTGGTAGTAGTGTATAGCCTGGTGTGGTTGTGGTAGTAGTGTATAGCCTGGTGTGGTTGTGGTAGTAGTGTATAGCCTGGTGTGGTAGTAGTGTAAAGTCTGGTGTGGTTGTGGTAGTAGTGTATAGCCTGGTGTAGTTGTGGTAGTAGTGTATAGCCTGGTGTGGTTGTGGTTGTATTGTATAGCCTGGTGTGGTTGTGGTAGTAGTGTATAGTCTGGTGTGGTTGTGGTAGTAGTGTATAGCCTGGTGTGGTTGTGGTAGTAGTGTATAGCCTGGTGTGGTAGTAGTGTAAAGTCTGGTGTGGTTGTGGTAGTAGTGTATAGACTGGTGTAGTTGTGGTTGTAGTGTATAGCATGGTGTGGTTGTGGTAGTAGTGTATAGCCTGGTGTGGTTGTGGTAGTAGTGTATAGCCTGGTGTGGTTGTGGTAGTAGTGTATAGCCTGGTGTGGTAGTAGTGTAAAGTCTGGTGTGGTTGTGGTAGTAGTGTATAGCCTGGTGTGGTTGTGGTAGTAGTGTATAGCCTGGTGTGGTTGTGGTAGTAGTGTATAGCCTGGTGTGGTTGTGGTAGTAGTGTATAGCCTGGTGTGGTTGTGGTAGTAGTGTATAGCCTGGTGTGGTTGTAGTAGTAGTGTATAGTCTGGTGTGGTTGTGGTAGTAGTGTATAGTCTGGTGTGGGTGTGGTAGTAGTGTAAAGTCTGGTGTGGTTGTGGTAGTAGTGTAAAGTCTGGTGTGGTTGTGGTAGTAGTGTATAGCCTGGTGTAGTTGTGGTAGTAGTGTATAGCCTGGTGTGGTTGTGGTTGTATTGTATAGCCTGGTGTGGTTGTGGTAGTAGTGTATAGTCTGGTGTGGTTGTGGTAGTAGTGTATAGCCTGGTGTGGTTGTGGTAGTAGTGTATAGCCTGGTGTGGTTGTGGTAGTAGTGTATAGCCTGGTGTGGTTGTGGTAGTAGTGTATAGCCTGGTGTGGTAGTAGTGTATAGCCTGGTGTGGTTGTGGTAGTAGTGTATAGCCTGGTGTGGTTGTGGTAGTAGTGTATAGCCTGGTGTGGTTGTGGTAGTAGTGTAAAGTCTGGTGTGGTTGTGGTAGTAGTGTATAGCCTGGTGTAGTTGTGGTAGTAGTGTATAGCCTGGTGTGGTTGTGGTTGTATTGTATAGCCTGGTGTGGTTGTGGTAGTAGTGTATAGTCTGGTGTGGTTGTGGTAGTAGTGTATAGCCTGGTGTGGTTGTGGTAGTAGTGTATAGCCTGGTGTGGTTGTGGTAGTAGTGTATAGCCTGGTGTGGTTGTGGTAGTAGTGTATAGCCTGGTGTGGTTGTGGTAGTAGTGTATAGCCTGGTGTGGTTGTGGTAGTAGTGTATAGCCTGGTGTGGTTGTGGTAGTAGTGTATAGTGTGGTTGTGGTAGTAGTGTATAGCCTGGTGTGGTTGTGGTAGTAGTGTATAGCCTGGTGTGGTTGTGGTAGTAGTGTATAGCCTGGTGTGGTAGTAGTGTATAGCCTGGTGTGGTTGTGGTAGTAGTGTATAGCCTGGTGTGGTTGTGGTAGTAGTGTATAGCCTGGTGTGGTTGTGGTAGTAGTGTATAGCCTGGTGTGGTTGTGGTAGTAAATCAAATCAAATCAAATCAAATTTTATTTGTCACATACACATGGTTAGCAGATGTTAATGCGAGTGTAGCGAAATGCTTGTGCTTCTAGTTCCGACAATGCAGTGATAACCAACAAGTAATCTAACTAACAATTCTAAAACTACTGTCTTATACACAGTGTAAGGGGATAAAGAATATGTACATAAGGATATATGAGTGAGTGATGGTACAGAGCAGCATACAGTAGATGGTATCGAGTACAGTATATACATATGAGATGAGTATGTAGACAAAGTAAACAAAGTGGCATAGTTAAAGTGGCTAGTGATACATGTATTACATAAGGATGCAGTCGATGATGTAGAGTACAGTATGCATATGAGATGAATAATGTAGGGTAAGTAACATTATATAAGGTAGCATTGTTTAAAGTGGCTAGTGATATATTTACATCATTTCCCATCAATTCCCATTATTAAAGTGGCTGGAGTTGGGTCAGTGTCAATGACAGAGTGTTGGCAGCAGCCACTCAATGGTGGCTGTTTAACAGTCTGATAGCCTTGAGATAGAAGCTGTTTTTCAGTCTCTCAGTCCCAGCTTTGATGCACCTGTACTGACCTCGCCTTCTGGATGATAGCGGGGTGAACAGGCAGTGGTTCGGGTGGTTGATGTCCTTGATGATCTTTATGGCCTTCCTGTAACATCGGGTGGTGTAGGTGTCCTGGAGGGCAGGTAGTTTGCCCCGGTGATGCGTTGTGCAGACCTCACTACCCTCTGGAGAGCCTTACGGTTGAGGGCGGAGCAGTTGCCGTACCAGGCGGTGATACAGCCCGCCAGGATGCTCTCGATTGTGCATCTGTAGAAGTTCGTGAGTGCTTTTGGTGACAAGCCGAATTTCTTCAGCCTCCTGAGGTTGAAGAGGCGCTGCTGCGCCTTCTTCACGACGCTGTCAGTGTGAGTGGACCAATTCAGTTTGTCTGTGATGTGTATGCCGAGGAACTTAAAACTTGCTACCCTCTCCACTACTGTTCCATCGATGTGGATAGGGGGTGTTCCCTCTGCTGTTTCCTGAAGTCCACAATCATCTCCTTAGTTTTGTTGACGTTGAGTGTGAGGTTATTTTCCTGACACCACACTCCGAGGGCCCTCACCTCCTCCCTGTAGGCCGTCTCGTCGTTGTTGGTAATCAAGCCTACCACTGTTGTGTCGTCCGCAAACTTGATGATTGAGTTGGAGGCGTGCGTGGCCACGCAGTCGTGGGTGAACAGGGAGTACAGGAGAGGGCTCAGAACGCACCCTTGTGGGGCCCCGTGTTGAGGATCAGCGGGGAGGAGATGTTGTTGCCTACCCTCACCACCTGGGGCGGCCCGTCAGGAAGTCCAGTACCCAGTTGCACAGGGCGGGGTCGAGACCCAGGGTCTCGAGCTTGATGACGAGCTTGGAGGGTACTATGGTGTTGAATGCCGAGCTGTAGTCGATGAACAGCATTCTCACATAGGTATTCCTCTTGTCCAGGTGGGTTAGGGCAGTGTGCAGTGTGGTTGAGATTGCATCGTCTGTGGACCTATTTGGGCGGTAAGCAAATTGGAGTGGGTCTAGGGTGTCAGGTAGGGTGGAGGTGATATGGTCCTTGACTAGTCTCTCAAAGCACTTCATGATGACGGAAGTGAGTGCTACGGGGCAGTAGTCGTTTAGCTCAGTTACCTTAGCTTTCTTGGGAACAGGAACAATGGTGGCCCTCTTGAAGCATGTGGGAACAGCAGACTGGTATAGGGATTGATTGAATATGTCCGTAAACACACCGGCCAGCTGGTCTGCGCATGCTCTGAGGGCGCGGCTGGGGATGCCGTCTGGGCCTGCAGCCTTGCGAGGGTTAACACGTTTAAATGTCTTACTCACCTCGGCTGCAGTGAAGGAGAGACCGCATGTTTTCGTTGCAGGCCGTGTCAGTGGCACTGTATTGTCCTCAAAGCGGGCAAAAAAGTTATTTAGTCTGCCTGGGAGCAAGACATCCTGGTCCGTGACTGGGCTGGGTTTCTTCTTGTAGTCCGTGATTGACTGTAGACCCTGCCACATGCCTCTTGTGTCTGAGCCATTGAATTGAGATTCCACTTTGTCCCTGTACTGACGCTTAGCTTGTTTAATAGCCTTGCGGAGGGAATAGCTGCATTGTTTATATTCGGACATATTACCAGACACCTTGCCCTGATTAAAAGCAGTGGTTCGCGCTTTCAGTTTCACGCGAATGCTGCCATCAATCCACGGATTCTGGTTTGGGAATGTTTTTATCGTTGCTATGGGAACGACATCTTCGACGCACGTTCTAATGAACTCGCACACCGAATCAGCGTATTCGTCAATATTTTCATCTGCCGCAATACGAAACATGTCCCAGTCCACGTGATGGAAGCAGTCTTGGAGTGTGGAGTCAGCTTGGTCTGACCAGCGTTGGACAGACCTCAGCGTGGGAGCCTCTTGTTTAAGTTTCTGCCTGTAGGCAGGGATCAACAAAATGGAGTCGTGGTCAGCTTTTCCGAAAGGGGGGCGGGGCAGGGCCTTATATGCGTCGCGGAAGTTAGAGTAACAATGATCCATAGCTCACAGTTTCTTTACACTACCACCACAATCACACCAGACCACCATGGAGGCTGAGCTATACACTACTACCACAATCACACCAGACCACCATGGAGGCTGAGCTATACACTACTACCACAACCACACCAGACCACCATGGAGGCTGAGCTATACACTACTACCACAATCACACCAGACCACCATGGAGGCTGAGCTATACACTACTACCACAATCACACCAGACCACCATGGAGGCTGAGCTATACACTACTACCACAATCACACCAGACCACCATGGAGGCTGAGCTATACACTACTACCACAATCACACCAGACCACCATGGAGGCTGAGCTATACACTACTACCACAATCACACCAGACCACCATGGAGGCTGAGCTATACACTACTACCACAATCACACCAGACCACCATGGAGGCTGAGCTATACACTACTACCACAATCACACCAGACCACCATGGAGGCTGAGCTATACACTACTACCACAATCACACCATGGAGGCTGAGCTACACACTACTACCACAATCACACCATGGAGGCTGAGCTATACACTACTACCACAATCACACCAGACCACCATGGAGGCTGAGCTATACACTACTACCACAACCACACCAGACCACCATGGAGGCTGAGCTATACACTACTACCACAATCACACCAGACCACCATGGAGGCTGAGCTATACACTACTACCACAACCACACCAGACCACCATGGAGGCTGAGCTATACACTACTACCACAATCACACCATGGAGGCTGAGCTATACACTACTACCACAATCACACCAGACCACCATGGAGGCTGAGCTATACACTACTACCACAATCACACCAGACCACCATGGAGGCTGAGCTATACACTACTACCACAATCACACCATGGAGGCTGAGCTATACACTACTACCACAATCACACCAGACCACCATGGAGGCTGAGCTATACACTACTACCACAATCACACCATGGAGGCTGAGCTATACACTACTACCACAATCACACCAGACCACCATGGAGGCTGAGCTATACACTACTACCACAATCACACCAGACCACCATGGAGGCTGAGCTATACACTACTACCACAATCACACCAGACCACCATGGAGGCTGAGCTATACACTACTACCACAATCACACCAGACCACCATGGAGGCTGAGCTATACACTACTACCACAATCACACCAGACCACCATGGAGGCTGAGCTATACACTACTACCACAACCACACCAGACCACCATGGAGGCTGAGCTATACACTACTACCACAATCACACCAGACCACCATGGAGGCTGAGCTATACACTACTACCACAATCCCACCATGGAGGCTGAGCTATACACTACTACCACAATCACACCAGACCACCATGGAGGCTGAGCTATACACTACTACCACAATCACACCAGACCACCATGGAGGCTGAGCTATACACTACTACCACAATCACACCATGGAGGCTGAGCTATACACTACTACCACAATCACACCAGACCACCATGGAGGCTGAGCTATACACTACTACCACAATCACACCAGACCACCATGGAGGCTGAGCTATACACTACTACCACAATCACACCAGACCACCATGGAGGCTGAGCTATACACTACTACCACAATCACACCAGACCACCATGGAGGCTGAGCTATACACTACTACCACAACCACACCAGACCACCATGGAGGCTGAGCTATACATGACCACAACCATGAAAACAAGTTTGCATATCAAAAGGCTTATTGAACCATTGAGACCCAGCAGGGATCATGTTGATGACATAATTCTGTAATTTCCTGGTTGAAGTCCAGATCTCTGTTCAGAGACATCAGATGATTAAATGTCCTTTTCATGACAATTTCAAGATGTCTGGGACAGACATATTTTGGTTGTTATTTGGGTCGGGAATTTGCCCACAACGAATGCAACTCAAATCAAACTTTGTCACATGCACTGAATACAAGTGTAGACTTTACCATGAAATGTTTACTTACAAGCCCTTAACCAACAGTGCAATTCAAGAAGATATAAATATTTACCAAGTAGACTAAAATAAAAAGTAATAATAAAAAGTAACACAATAAGAATACCAACAAGGCTATATAAAGATGGCACCGGTACCGAGTCAGTGTGCGGGGGTACAGGCTAGTTGAGGTAATCTGTACATGTAGGTGGAGGCGAAGAGACTATGCATAGATAACAAACAAACAGCGAGAAGCAGCAGTGTACAAACAGGAGGGGGGAGGGGGTAAATGTAAATTGTCCGGTGGCGATTTTAAGAATTGTTCAGCAGTCTTATGGTTTGGGGGTAGAAGCTGTTGAGGAGCCTTTTGGACCTAGACTTGGCGTTCCGGTACCGCATGCCGTGCGGGAGCAGAGAAAAGTCTACCACCTAGAATATAGGTCCTGGATGGCAGCAAGCTTGGTCCCAGTGATGTACTGGAGCCGTTTACACTACCCTCTGTAGCGCCTTACGGTCAGATGCCAAGCAGTTGACATACCAGGTGGTGATGCTCTCGTGATGCTCTCGATGGTGCAGCTGTAGAACCTTTTGAGGATCTGGGGACCCATGCAAAATCTTTTCAGTCTCCTGAGGGGGAACAGGTTTTGTCGTGCCCTCTTCACGACTGTCTTGGTATGTTTGGACCATGATAGTTCGTTAGTGATTTGGACACCAAGGAACTTGAAACGCTCCACTACAGCCCCATCAATGTTAAAGGGGGCCTGTTCGGCCCTCATTTTCCTGTAGTCCACGATCAGCTCCTTTGTCTTGCTCACATTGAGGGAGAGGTTGTTGTCCTGGCACCACACTGCCAGTTCTCTGACCTCCTCCCTCCCTGCAGTTTGCTATGAGGACAATTCCATGACACTTTTAGTCTTCAAGCAGACTAAAACTTTTTCTCAAAATGATGGTTACAAGTGGTTGGTAAATGCCTCTTTCATATTAAAAACTTACCACACAAAATCTTCTCATATCCTTCCTACATTTGGTATGCTAATATATGCAAATCCAGACACTGACCTCAACTTGCCAGACGAAAGCAGTAAATATCAAATTTTCCCAGCTTTTAACCATCTTCTGCCTTGCCACCTGCCAAAAAACACTCCAACATTTTTCTCATTAATATGCAAATGCAGGCAATCAGATTTGCGTGTTGGATTGAATTAATCTCTGCCACCCCTTCTGCTTGTACTGTAATCACAAATTACAGACAGGCATCTGACGGACGGCAAATGACCCAAATCTGGTCAGAGGGCCCATTACCTCAGGGGGGAAATCCCAATCATCACAAATGGTCAGACAGACATAGCAGCAGCATGGTAATTTGGTATGTACGCTTCCAATTCCAAAGGGATATTTTCCTTTTCTCACTTCCATATCTCTTTCAAATCCCTCAGTCCTCATAGCATCTTCCAATACTATCCTACAGTGCATTCAGAAAGTATTCAGACCCCTAGACTTTTTCCAAATTTTGTTACGTTACAGCTTATTATTCTAAAAATAATAAGCTTACTTATTCTAAAAATAATTAAATAGTTCCCCCCCCTCAATCTACACACAATACCCCATAATCACAAAGCAGAAACAGGTTTTTAGAAATGTTAGTAAATGTATAAAAATAGAAAACAGAAATATCACATTAAAATAAGTGTTCAGACTCTTTACTCAATACAGCGATTACAGCCTTGAGTCGTCTTGAGTCGTCTTGGGTATGACACTACAAGCTTGGCATACATGTACTTGTCTTGTGTTGTCTTGGCTGTCTGCTTGGAGACATATCTGGTCACTAGATCTGTTTCTACTCTAGCCATCATGTTAAGTTTGTTGTCATGCATGTACATGTTGTCATGTCATACACATACAGCATGCTAACAAACCTTGGAAGTGTTGTCCAAAGCACAAAAGGGATCTATCTGGTAACCAGAATACACATTAGACAGACAAACAGCAAATGTAGCAACTGCAAAAACAAAACACAGTAACCATAGCAAGCATTTATATTTGCATTACATTTCCATTTTAGACATTTAGCAGAGCGACTTACAGTAAGTGCATTCCTCTTAAGATAACTAGGTGGGACTTATGGTTATAATAAGTAAAGTCTTAGCGAAGGGAGCATGTGGTGAAATTAACAATTTCACAGATATTTCTCTTTTATTCCTATATTCAGAACTCCCAATTCCACACAGCAGCACCAGTAGTCCCTTCTGTTGTCATGTTTATTGTAGTCATGCACCATAACGCCTCTACACATGGAGAGATGACGAGAAAAGAATCTAGCAGAGGCCTCGTTGACGTGACAAAGAGGGCCAGACAATGGTGTTCCAGTATTACTTCAATTCCCCTCTGACAGTGTTTTAATTTAATGAGGCACGCGCTGCGTGCTCTGTTGAGTCGCCGTCTCACTTTGTCTGGAGCAAGGTTCATCTGTGAAAACAAGGGCATGCAGGGAAAACATCAACAAGACAGAGCGACCTGGGAGAGTCAAGTAGACAGAAGACTGAAGCACAGATTTCATATTGAGATCATGGTCTTGCATTATAACAAATTCAGCAAGACACACAATGGTCAGAGAAAATTGCTCAAATTGAAGTAGAGATAACAATAATGCTGTAGTTTATGGTGGGCTATTTTCAAAAGAAAAACCCCTGAGCGAGTTAGAGAGAGTGAACAAGGGAAGTGTTGGCCTTCCTGCTCCCTGTTAGAGCGTGACATTGTGAATAGACCTATCATAGTCACGGTGGTGACAGCCGAGCAGCAAAAATCTCCCTTAAACACTGTGTACAAAGCCTCTGCTCTGCCACCAGCCTTGTCCCTCCGTCTGCCATCAGGGACCCCAGAGCCCAGGCAACAGTCGCCTGGCAACATCCTTAAGGCTCTAAACATATTTCCTGGCTCTACTTGTGGTAAGATATATTCTTTCAGCATGGAAACGTTATTTTATTAGCTGGTAGCATGGCGGTTTCTGTCTCTGTGTGTCTACGTGCTGCTGCGGCCGCCCCCGGTGTGTTTGCTCTGGGAATAGGAAAGACGTTGGACTACGCTAGAACAGGATATTATATCATAATTAGCAGGGGTTCTGGGCTGGCACGCCGCGAGAAAACAGATGGTGCACAAATTCTATTAGCAGGGAAGAAATGGTCGAGCAGCTTTTAGAGTTGGCCGAGCCTGGCGACCTTCAAGCCAGAGGATCTGGCCCCTGCTCACACCCCCAAACCATCAGTACCATACCTTTACTGACCTCCCACTTTTCCACTTCCACTTCTGATTTGACGAGGCCTGCAGCACAAGCTTCAATTCAGGACTTTCTCAGGTCAAAAACCCTGTCACGTCACTGGACACAGTGCATTCACACCGTCTTCTCACATGGAGCTCAATGTGAAAGTCTATGAAACTGTCAAATTCACCCACTCGGAAATTGAGATGCAGTAGAAGAGAAGCACCATCTTCAGAAGTTGAATGACATTTTAGGCCACTGGGAGGCTGGAGACTCACATTCCCTCCATCAACACATCTCATCCAAACTGTCCATGATGTTGCCCCTCAGTCATTGCATTAGCATAACTGTTATGATCACAGCTTTAATACTACTATAATGGTGTTATTACATAGTTATTACCACAAACGATCCATTTTGTTCATGTTTACACATTTGTCTTTGCCTCCCACACAAACTTACAGTACCTTGGGGATTATGATTATGCAAATTAAGTTAAAGCTGCTTGGTACCCAGCAGAGCAGTTCAGGTTTAGTGCCAGACTCAAAGGGACAAAAGCAATGTAGCCACCTCAGGTTTGAAATAGCTACGCCCCGGTGACCAGTCGCGCAGCTCCCCCCAGTGACCAGTCGCGCAGCTCCCCCAGTGACCAGTCGCGCAGCTCCCCCAGTGACCAGTCGCGCAGCTACCCCCAGTGACCAGTCGCGCAGCTCCCCCAGTGACCAGTCGCGCAGCTCCCCCAGTGACCAGTCGCGCAGCTCCCCCAGTGACCAGTCGCGCAGCTCCCCCAGTGACCAGTCGCGCAGCTACCCCCAGTGACCAGTGACCAGTCGCGCAGCTACCCCCTCCCCCAGTGACCAGTCGCGCAGCTAACCCCCCAGTGACCAGTCGCGCAGCTAACCCCCCAGTGACCAGTCGCGCAGCTACCACCCCACCCAGTGACCAGTCGCGCAGCTACCACCCCACCCAGTGACCAGTCGCGCAGCTACCACCCCCCCAGTGACCAGTCGCGCAGCTACCCCCCAGTGACCAGTTGTGCAGCTACCCCCAGTGACCAGTCGCGCAGCTACCCCCAGTGACCAGTCGCGCAGCTACCCCCAGTGACCAGTCGCGCAGCTACCCCCAGTGACCAGTCGCGCTGCTACACCCCCAGTGACCAGTTGTGCAGCTACCCCCAGTGACCAGTCGCGCAGCTACCCCCCAGTGACCAGTCGCGCAGCTACCCCCCAGTGACCAGTCGCGCAGCTACCCCCAGTGACCAGTCGCGCAGCTGACCAGTCGCGCCCCCCCCCAGTGACCAGTCGCGCAGCTACCCCCCAGTGACCAGTCGCGCTGCTACCCCCCAGTGACCAGTCGCGCAGCTACCCCCCCCAGTGACCAGTCGCGCAGCTACCCCCCAGTGACCAGTCGCGCTGCTACACCCCCAGTGACCAGTCGTGCAGCTACCCCCCCCCCCCCCAGTGACCAGTTGTGCAGCTACCCCCCAGTGACCAGTCGCGCAGCTACCCCCCCAGTGACCAGTCGCGCAGCTACCCCCCCCAGTGACCAGTCGCGCAGCTACCCCCCCAGTGACCAGTCGCGCAGCTACCCCCCCAGTGACCAGTCGCGCAGCTACCCCCCAGTGACCAGTCACGCAACAAACAAACAAGCCAAGAAACACTCTCCCTCCCTCAATATTTTGCCATCTTTCCTGCTCCTCCATCTGTCCTTCACTCTCTCTCATTCTGTCTGATCTTCACTCTCTCTCTCTCCTTCCGTCTGTCCTTCACTCTCTCTCCTTCCGTCTGTCCTTCACTCTCTCTCCTTCCGTCTGTCCTTCACTCTCTCTCCTTCCGTCTGTCCTTCACTCTCTCTCCTTCCGTCTGTCCTTCACTCTCTCTCCTTCCGTCTGTCCTTCACTCTCTCTCATTCTGTCTGTCCTTCACTCTCTCTCCTTCCGTCTGTCCTTCACTCTCTCTCATTCTGTCTGTCCATCTTTCAATCGTTTACAAAATGGTTCAGCTTTAATATCGTCCTCTTGCTTTTCATCACAACCTGAGCTCTCCATTGCAGAACAAACAGGGCTCGCATAATCACGTTGTCCTTCTGTAAATATCATGGGCCCCGTCTCATCTTTATTTTATCACCATCCATATCACTAAAGAACCCAGAGTGGGCCAATATCGCTTTGGCTTCAGGGTCAATGGGCCCCAGTCATATATTACATATCACCATGTGATGCACTATCATAAAGAGAGAGGGTAGGGAGACCAAGAAAGAACACATATGCACAGCATGAAGAATACAGAGACAAGTAACACAGCAGCAGGAAACACAAGCAAACAAGCAACGTACAAACGAGCAACATAACATCAGGATGTTAAATATATAAATCATGTGTAAGTGGAAACATATGCAGACAAATGTTTATGAGAAGAAACACCCTTCAACAAAATGCAACACACAGCAATGAAGCTCCCATTCTGGTTATTGACAGAAGCCTGTAACATAGCAGACCAATCAGAACTCATCTCTAGGCCTGGACAGGCCCACTATTATCTCAACCAATCATGGCTAACGGGAAGGTTCCTGTCTGTCTATTTCCATGCCTTACCAACTTCTAATATATATTTTTGTATTTAGACTTTGCATACTAGGTTGTTGTTAGAGACAGGGGGTGGACTATTGTGTCGTTTTCTATTGGGCACAGGGGAGGCTAGTGTGTTTAAGTTCACTCTGTTGCAGGTTTTACTATATAATTTCTTGCATCCTAACAAATTTCCTCATCTGCTTTCATGCGACTCCCCTATGTCAAGGCGTTTTGGTACATCCCTTACGCACTACGATTTTCTGCACGCTAACCTTTTCAATACCACAGGTCAATATAGTCTACCAGTCTAACTGTCTATCCTGCCATCTATCCACCATTCATAGTGACAATAGTGGTAGGTGGATCGTTTGTCCAGATCTGCAGTAGGCTAACTAGCAATCACACCACACATAAAAGTATTCAAAGCTGCTCCAATATGAATCCACAAGAACAAATAGGAATAGCTGAGGCCTTGTGCATGAAAGAACACATTGGGCACAAACCTCAATTCCACATTGGTTCAACATATCATTGAAATTTCATGGAAACAACGTTGATTCAACCAGTGTGTGGCCAGTGGAAACAGTGAAGACACACAGCTCAAAATTCTCCCCTATTTATCTTGTTAAGGGACAATACAATCATCTAGGCTAGCCTACAACGCCATAATACAATGAATAACTGCATAATTGTTTTCGAGTCCAAAATTATACTCTAGGCTGCAGTGAAAATGACATTTGACTAATGGCGCCAAAGACCTGTGATTTGAATGTTTCATTCCATTTGGATCACTTGTGGGCCTACTCTAGAGAGTTGATAAAATCTCAAAAGGCACAGTAGCAGGCCAGTCTGGCTGTATTTTTACTTTTGATACGGAGATGCTCTGTCTGTTACAGATCATCATTCTCCCAAGTCATCCTATAATAATGTGGCCACATATGCTCCCGGCAGGCCATTATTCAGGAAACTTAACACGCGCTCTGCCTCATCTCAAATCCATGTGGCTATTCCTTGCTGACCAAGAACCTAACGCTTTATAGCCTAAATATTTGTCATTTAACTTATTCAAATGTATTACTTTTAATATCTGGCATAAATACCAGTCCAATGTTTGTATCTGACATGCTCCTTCAAAATTCTTCTTTAGACATGCGCACGTTTGGCCAAAATTCCAGCATCCTCTAAAGGGCTTTTTACGTGAGTAAAGTACATGTCGGATAAAACATTTAATGACAGGCTGGATGGAAGCAGAAAATGCATCGGTGGAAAATGCTTTTATGCACAAATATTGATATAATAACTATCATATCTAAGTTAACTTGGAGTCACAACTGGGACGGCAGGGTAGCCTAGTGGTTAGAGCGTTGGACTAGTAACCGGAAGGTTGCAAGTTCAAACCCCCGAGCTAACAAGGTACAAATCTGTCGTTCTGCCCCTGAACAGGCAGTTAACCCACTGTTCCTAGGCCGTCATTGAAAATAAGAATTTGTTCTTAACTGACTTGCCTAGTTAAATAAAGGTAAAAAAATATATATACATATATGTTGTGTGTGTCCTTTATCTATTTGCACATTTTCTTACTTGAACTGCTTTGTTGGGAAAGGGCTCAAGTATTTTGCGGTAAAGTCTACACTTGATGTATTCTCATGTGACAAATAACATTTGATTTGATAGTATGCAGTTAATTAGGTTACAGATTAAATAAGTTACGATGAACTTCCCAGGGTGGTGAAAGTGCACAGTGATGAGCTTGGTGCTCTTTTCAAATAAATATCCAGGGTCTTATTCTGGTGACATGATGATCGATGCTTGGCTGCCATTTGACAAATAAAAACAATCCTGCTCTTTTGTCCATAATGTCATCATCATGTAGACTATACCCACACTGTATCTGTGAGCTGTTGGCTAGAGCACAGGTGTGAATACCTAGAGTTGAAATGCAGTTAGAGAAAGGCAGGTTGAGTTGTCCAGGATCAGAGTAGTATAGAAGGTGTCATATGCTGAGGCAGTGAAGAGTAGTAGAGGAGCAGGCGTCCAGGGCGAGGGATTCTAAGAGGCTCCTTGTGAATAAGCCAAGGCCAATAAGAGTTATTCATTTAGAAATTACAGCACTTTTTGTACATAGTCCCCCCCCCCCCATTTCAGGGGACCAAAAGAATAGCAAAAAATGCACTTATATGTGTATTAAAGCAGTCAAAAGTGTAGTATTTGGTCCCATATTCCACATCAAGCTTTGTTGGACGCGTTTGCTGTTTGTTTTGGTTGTGTTTCAGATTATGTTGTTTGCAACAGAAATCTAAATTAACATGACATGAAAGTTCACATATTCAAGAAGCATTTTAAAGTCATTTTTTGGTTGTCAGAAATGACCTCTCTTGTAAAGTAGTAACATCAGACATCTGCCCCTGTTCAAGTGCTGTGTCATATCTTAAAAACAATACAAACACAAGTCAATACTTTCTTTTGAAGGAGTAATGGAACTTACTCCCAGACTGCTGCAATGAGGTTGTTTTCACAAAGGCAAAGTTGCAGTGAGACAAAAGTCCCATCATATGTCATCAGTTTATCTGTTGGTCTCATTTCCCCTCTGGCCTTCCCTCCGTCATCTGGAGAACTGTTCTCCCTATCTTTCCACAGCCAATTCCCCTGCTTCAGCCGCTTGGCTATATGCCCTCACCATAATCAGTCATAATCTGATAAACATGTCAGTCTAATACTCTGCAGTAGGGGACTGTTGCACAAACAGATGTTTGTTAAGACTTCCTGTGCACATACTACAGTACAAAACGTGGTGGGTCACACAGACAGACATACTACAGTACAAAACGTGGTGGGTCACACAGACAGACATACACATACTACAGTACAAAACGTGATGGGTCACACAGACAGACATACACATACTACAGTACAAAACGTGGTGGGTCACACAGACAGACATACACATACTACAGTACAAAACGTGGTGGGTCACACAGACAGACATACACATACTACAGTACAAAACGTGGTGGGTCACACAGACAGACATACACATACTACAGTACAAAACGTGATGGGTCACACAGACAGACATACACATACTACAGTACAAAACGTGGTGGGTCACACAGACAGACATACACATACTACAGTACAAAACGTGGTGGGTCACACAGACAGACATACACATACTATAGTACAAAATGTGGTGGGTCACACAGACAGACATGCACATACTACAGTACAAAACGTGATGGGTCACACAGACAGACATACACATACTACAGTACAAAACGTGGTGGGTCACACAGACAGACATACACATACTATAGTACAAAACGTGGTGGGTCACACAGACAGACATACACATACTACAGTACAAAACGTGGTGGGTCACACAGACAGACATACACATACTACAGTACAAAACGTGGTGGGTCACACAGACAGACATGCACTAGCACACACATACAGACAGACAGACACATACAGACAGAGAGAGAGACAGAAGTGCTATTACTTGTCACACCATCCAACTTTTTTCAAGGCTGGTAACAGATGTTTGTCGATCAGATATCCAAGCTAGATGGAGAGGAGTCATTGAAGAAAGGACAGGAAACTACAAGAGCATACATATCTGCTGTCTAAGAGAAGAATGACATCAGCCCAGAGCACCAGGCACACACCGGTCTGCCTGACAACCCGTCCAGACTCAACACAGCAGTGGTCTAAGGCACTGCATCGCTTGGCTGCATGTGCCACCAGAGACCAGAGACTCTGGGTTCGCGCCCAGGCTCTCTCGCAACCAGACACACAATTGGCCTAGCGTCCTCCGGGTTAGGGAGGGTTTGGCCGGTAGGGATATCCTTGTCTCATCGCGCTCTAGCGGCTCCTGTGGCGGGCCGGGCCCAGTGCGCACCTCCGACACATTGGTGTGGCTGGCTTCCGGGTTGGATGCACGCTGTGTTAAGAAGCAGTGCGGCTTGATTGGGTTGTGTTTCGGAGGACGCATGGCTTTCGACCTTCGTCTCTCCTGAGCCCGTAGCAATGAGACAAGATAGTAACTACCAATTGGATACCACGAAATTGGGGAGAAAAGGAGGTAAATTGTCAAATATATATATATTTTTTTAAAGTGATAGCCCGCACTTGTATTACATTGAAAAAATATTATTTTGAGCATCAAATTAGTATCTATTTTCAGTGTAATTCTTCCATGCATCAAACCGAATATACTTAAATATCTGGGTAGAGTTACAGGAGAGGATAAGTAATGTTTAGGTTGGGTACCAGATAAACCTGATGACTAAGTTGATAAAACAGAGTGGGTAGTGTACTGTGCAGCTATCACATTATTTTTCACCTCATTGCACTCGCACCTTTGTGCGGCGAATTCCTTCATTTCTTTATTCATTGTAAATCTAGTGATGATGCAGATTGTTGAAGCACCAACACATGCCCTCTGTGTTTTGCAGGCTGCGCAGGTACACACATACCCAAACACTTACTGTGCATGCTGTACCGCACACACAGAAACACACATCCCTACCGGCACACCTTGATGGAATAGTTTCAGGGGACATTGGATTCCAGATCAATTTGGCACAGTAACCAAGCCCAACCAAACAAGAGAGAAGAATACAGTAAATCATGTTGGCACAAATGGAAAAGAGCAGAAGAGTCCTACCAGAAGAGAAGTGATCTGAGAGAGAAGAGAACAACATGATGAAGAGGAAGAAAAAAGAAAGTGGGAGAAAGAGTGAAAAAGGGAATGCAAACCATCTGCAATGTAAAAGCCTTGTTTGTACGTTCACAAGACGTTCTATCCTGCTACACTTACACATCATTAATACATTATTTCTGCACTAAATCGAATGAATACCTTGTATGTCATCAGAAAATGGTTATATATTTTGAGTTGAATAGGTTAATTGATTTATTTACATTTCTCTAAGAAAACACAATTATCAGATGTAAACCAGTGTTGATGGCAGGATTCTGTCCTTCAGACTGGTTATCAGTACTTTAGAGTGGGTTACTATGCAACTCCACGCTCTAATCCTCGGCGTTGAACTAAAGTTCACAGAAAGAGTCAAAGTGGGAGCAATCATCCCAGTACAGCAAAGAGAGACCTCCTGTCTCTACCCCTCTACACAGAACCTCCCAAACACTAGGGAGTCCTCAGACAGAGAGAGAGAGCGAAAGCAGAGGAGAAAAGAACAAAGCCTTACAAATCAAGATAATTCTCAAGTGCTGAGGGATTCGGGAGATAAAAAAAAAAATATGTAAAAAAGTGAGGGGGGGAGAAAATCCTTTGCATTTTAATGAAAATTTTGAATGGAATGTAAATAAAGGAAAGAATACAGAATTACACTTCCACATTACAAAAAAGCAACACAACAACCTCAGCGTTGGGTTTTGATGGAATTTTTTAACAAGGCTGACTGAGCGATTGTCACACTGATGGTGTGAAGCAGTCACACACTCACCTTAGCCAGAGTGATGAGAAGGCATTATGACTTGGGCTTAAGTCCAGGAGGAAGGCAATGGGTCCCTTGAAGAATAGACAATGTTTTCATAAGCCAATCTAGGACTATATGATTGGTTGAACACTTAGATGTGTCTGGAGCAATTCTAATTGGCTGGTCAAGGACACTCTGATGGTGCTATTGACCATTTTACTGAGTGATAGCGTAGGCTGGTAAACATGTCTTATTCATATTTCTAAAAAAGCTGCTTAGATGAAAACATCTATCCACACAGACAAGTGGACAGAGAAACAGAGGGAGATGGGGAGGTAGAGAGATGGAGGTAGAGATATAGGTGACAGAGACATATCTAGTAAGGGTAATAATGGGGCAATAGCTCAAGCGGACATGACAAACACGTTCCAGTGTGACCTTTCAAGTGTGTGTGTGTGTGTGTGTGTGTGTGTGTGTGTGTGTGTGTGTGTGTGTGTGTGTGTGTGTGTTGGAAGGACAGGTGACTAGATAACTCTGGAGAAGGCTGAGACTCTGAATGGTTGAGTGACCTCATACATCACCCTGGGACTCACAGCTGGTCTCACAGTGAAATGAGGGATTTTGTCCCCCCTGCTCGTACAAAGACATGCACACACGTGTGCGGAAATACACACACGCATACATGTGCATACACACACACCCACATGATATGAACACACACACACCTCAGCTTGAGAAGGACACGCTACCGTGGGTTACTGTCTGTTACCATGACACTGCCTGTCTGGAGTCCATCCAGCCTCTCTTACACAACCAGACTATCAATCAGGGAGCCTTCCCGACACACTTCCACTAGAGCCAGTAATATACACACACACACACACACACACACAATATTTTACATTTCTCCCCCTTTTATTCTGTACCAGACAGCATGTATTGTACTGTAAGTACACCAGTTATCTGACAAGAATCTGGAGATGTGACAGAACATCCTTAAACTTTTAGTATCTCAAGGAAACTTGCTGATTAGCAGAATAATGATCCTATTAGCAAAGTGACTTAACAAGTGATAAAATACATGAGTCATTTAGAAGAGTTCCATCTGATACCTTGTACAAAAAGCAATGAAGAAATCATAATAATTAGACTAATCAGCACTAATCCGAAATGACAACGGCAGAATCTGAGACCTAACAAACAGTGAAGAGAGAGAGGGAGACAAGACAATGAGAAATAGAGGATGAAAAAGGAAGCAAGGAATGAAGAAAAGTGAGAGAGGAAAGGATGACAGAACACTGAAAAGATGAGAAGGATGGAATGATGGGTAAAATGGAGGACATTTAAAAGGAGAAGTGAATGAGCATAAGAAAGATAATACAGAATGTTCTGTGTCCTGTCCTGTTGAAAGGAAGACAGGAAGTCTCCAGTGATGGTACATGGTGTGAGAGGGATGAATAGAGCTAGTCTGCCCACCAGAGCAAACACACATGCTCAGAATAACACAGCATTAACCAGTCAGCACCTCTCTATACCCTACACAGCATTAACCAGTCAACACCTCTCTATACCCTCCACATCATTAACCAGTCAACACCTCTCTATACCCTCCACATCATTAACCAGTCAACACCTCTCTATACCCTCCACAGCAGTAACCAGTCAACACAACACGTCTCTATACCCTCCACAGCATTAACCAGTCAACACAACACATCTCTATACCCTCCACAGCATTAACCAGTCAACACGTCTCTATAACCTCCACAGCATTAACCAGTCAACACAGCTCTATACCCTCCGCATCATTAACCAGTCAACACCTCTCTATACCCACCACATCATTAACCAGTCAACACCTCTCTATACCCTACACAGCATTAACCAGTCAACACCTCTCTATTACCCTCCACATCATTAACCAGTCAACACCTCTCTATACCCTCCACAGCATTAACCAGTCAACACCTCTCTATACCCTCCACAGCATAACCAGTCAACACCACATCTCTCTCTATACCCTCCATCATTAACCAGTCAACACCTCTCTATACCCTCCACAGCATTAACCAGTCAACACAACACCTCTCTATACCCTCCACAGCATTAACCAGTCAACACCATCTCAACACGTCTCTATACCCTCCACAGCATTAACCAGTCAACACAACACCTCTCTATACCCTCCACAGCATTAACCAGTCAACACCTCTCTATACCCTCCACAGCATTAACCAGTCAACACAACACCTCTCTATACCCTCCACAGCATAACCAGTCAACACCTCTCTATACCCTCCACAGCATTAACCAGTCAACACAACACATCTCTATACCCTCCACAGCATTAACCAGTCAACACATTAACCAGTCAACACCTCTCTATACCCTCCACACTCATTAACCAGTCAACACATCTATACCCTCCACAGCATTAACCAGTCAACACACACCTCTCTATACCCTCCACAGCATTAACCAGTCAACACAACACATCTCTATACCCTCCACAGCATTAACCAGTCAACACACATCTCTATACCCTCCACAGCATTAACCAGTCAACACCTCTCTATACCCTCCACAGCATTAACCAGTCAACACCTCTCTATACCCTCCACAGCATTAACCAGTCAACACCTCTCTATACCCTCCACAGCATTAACCAGTCAACACCTCTCTATACCCTCCACAGCATTAACCAGTCAACACCTCTCTATACCCTCCACAGCATTAACCAGTCAACACCTCTCTATACCCTCCACAGCATTAACCAGTCAACACCTCTCTATACCCTCCACAGCATTAACATTAACCAGTCAACACAGCATTAACCAGTCTCTATACCCTCCACAGCATTAACCAGTCAACACCTCATACCCTCCACAACACAGTCAACTATACCCTCCACAGCCCAGTCCACACAGCATTAACCAGTCAACACCTCTCTATACCCTCCACAGCATTAACCAGTCAACACCTCTCTATACCCTCCACAGCATTAACCAGTCAACACCTCTCTATACCCTCCACAGCATTAACCAGTCAACACAACACATCTCTATACCCTCCACAGCATTAACCAGTCAACACAACACCTCTCTATACCCTCCACAGCATTAACCAGTCAACACCTCTCTATACCCTCCACACTCATTAACCAGTCAACACAACACATCTCTCTATACCCTCCACAGCATTAACCAGTCAACACAACACATCTCTATACCCTCCACAGCATTAACCAGTCAACACCTCTATACCCTCCACAGCATTAACCAGTCAACACCTCTCTCTATACCCTCCACAGCATTAACCAGTCAACACCTCTCTATACCCTCCACAGCATTAACCAGTCAACACCACACTCTATTAACCAGTCAACACCTCTCTATACCCTCCACATCATTAACCAGTCAACACCTCTCTATACCCTCCACAGCATTAACCAGTCAACACAACACCTCTCTATACCCTCCACAGCATTAACCAGTCAACACCTCTCTATACCCTCCACATTAACCAGTCATTATACCCTCCACAGCATTAACCAGTCAACACAACACATCTCTATACCCTCCACAGCATTAACCAGTCAACACAACACCTCTCTATACCCTCCACAGCATTAACCAGTCAACACAACACCTCTCTATACCCTCCACAGCATTAACCAGTCAACACCTCTCTATACCCTCCACAGCATTAACCAGTCAACACCTCTCTATACCCTCCACAGCATTAACCAGTCAACACAACACGTCTCTATACCCTCCACAGCATTAACCAGTCAACACCTCTCTATACCCTCCACAGCATTAACCAGTCAACACCTCTCTATACCCTCCACAGCATTAACCAGTCAACACCTCTCTATACCCTCCACAGCATTAACCAGTCAACACGCATCTCTATACCCTCCACAGCATTAACCAGTCAACACACTCTCTATACCCTCCACAGCATTAACCAGTCAACACAACACCTCTCTATACCCTCCACAGCATTAACCAGTCAACACCTCTATACCCTCCACAGCATTAACCAGTCAACACAACTCTCTATACCCTCCACAGCATTAACCAGTCAACACCAGTCAACACCTCTATACCCTCCACAGCATTAACCAGTCAACACCACATCTCTATACCCTCCATTAACCAGTCAACACCTCTCTATACCCTCCACAGCATTAACCAGTCAACACAACACATCTCTATACCCTCCACAGCATTAACCAGTCAACACCTCTCTATACCCTCCACAGCATTAACCAACCAGTCAACACCTCTCTATACCTCCACAGCATTAACCAGTCAACACCTCTCTATACCCTCCACAGCATTAACCAGTCAACACACTCTCTATACCTCCACAGCATCAACACAACACATCTCTATACCCTCCACAGCATTAACCAGTCAACACCACCTCTCTATACCCTCCACAGCATTAACCAGTCAACCACAACACCTCTCTATACCCTCCACAGCATTAACCAGTCAACACCTCTCTATACCCTCCACAGCATTAACCAGTCAACACAACACGTCTCTATACCCTCCACAGCATTAACCAGTCAACATTAATTAACCAGTCAACACCTCTCTATACCCTCCACAGCATTAACCAGTCAACACCTCTCTATACCCTCCACAGCATTAACCAGTCAACACAACACATCTCTATACCCTCCACAGCATTAACCAGTCAACACAACACATCTCTATACCCTCCACAGCATTAACCAGTCAACACGTCTCTATACCCTCCACAGCATTAACCAGTCAACACCTCTCTATACCCTCCACAGCATTAACCAGTCAACACAACACATCTCTATACCCTCCACAGCATTAACCAGTCAACACAACACATCTCTATACCTCCACAGCATATCACCCTCTCTATACACAGCATTAACCAGTCAACACAACACATCTCTATACCCTCCACAGCATTAACCAGTCAACACAACACATCTCTATACCCTCCACAGCATTAACCAGTCAACACAACACATCTCTATACCCTCCACAGCATTAACCAGTCAACACCACATCTCTATACCTCCACAGCATTAACCAGTCAACACAACACGTCTCTATACCCTCCACAGCATTAACCAGTCAACACCTCTCTATACCCTCCACAGCACACACACATCTCTATACCCTCCACAGCATTAACCAGTCAACACAACACTCTATACCCTCCACAGCATTAACCAGTCAACACAACACATCTCTATACCCTCCACAGCATTAACCAGTCAACACAACACGTCTCTATACCCTCCACAGCATTAACCAGTCAACACAACACATCTCTATACCCTCCACAGCATTAACCAGTCAACACAACACACCAGTCAACACAACAGTCAACACTCTCTATACCCTCCACAGCATTAACCAGTCAACACAACACATCTCTATACCCTCCACAGCATTAACCAGTCAACACAACTCTCTATACCCTCCACAGTTAACCAGTCAACACAACACATCTCTATACCCTCCACAGCATTAACCAGTCAACACAACACATCTCTATACCCTCCACAGCATTAACCAGTCAACACAACACGTCTCTATACCCTCCACAGCATTAACCAGTCAACACAACACATCTCTATACCCTCCACAGCATTAACCAGTCATACAACACATCTCTATACCCTCCACAGCATTAACCAGTCAACACGTCTCTATACCCTCCACAGCATTAACCAGTCAACACAACACATCTCTATACCCTCCACAGCATTAACCAGTCAACACCTCTCTATACCCTCCACAGCATTAACCAGTCAACACCTCTCTATACCCTCCACACTCATTAACCAGTCAACACAACACATCTCTATATCCTCCACACTCATTAACCAGTCAACACAACACATCTCTATATCCTCCACAGCATTAACCAGTCAACACAACACATCTCTATACCCTCCACAGCATTAACCTCAACACACTATACCCTCCACAGCATTAACCAGTCAACACAACACATCTCTATACCCTCCACAGCATTAACCAGTCAACACAACACATCTCTATACCCTCCACAGCATTAACCAGTCAACACCTCTCTATACCCTCCACACTCATTAACCAGTCAACACAACACATCTCTATATCCTCCACACTCATTAACCAGTCAACACAACACGTCTCTATACCTCCACAGCATTAACCAGTCAACACAACACGTCTCTATACCTCCACACTCATTAACCAGTCAACACAACACATCTCTATACCTCCACAGCATTAACCAGTCAACACAACACATCTCTATACCCTCCACAGCATTAACCAGTCAACACAACACATCTCTATACCCTCCACAGCATTAACCAGTCAACACAACCATCTCTATACCCTCCACACTCATTAACCAGTCAACACAACACATCTCTATACCACAGCTCCACACTCATTAACCAGTCAACACAACACATCTCTATACCCTCCATAGCATTAACCAGTCAACACAACACATCTCTATACCCTCCATAGCATTAACCAGTCAACACAACACATCTCTATACCCTCCATAGCATTAACCAGTCAACACATCTCTATACCCTCCACACTCATTAACCAGTCAACACAACTCTATACCCTCCACAGCATTAACCAGTCAACACAACACATCTCTATACCCTCCATAGCATTAACCAGTCAACACAACACATCTCTATACCCTCCACAGCATTAACCAGTCAACACAACACATCTCTATACCCTCCATAGCATTAACCAGTCAACACAACACATCTCTATACCCTCCACAGCATTAACCAGTCAACACAACACATCTCTATACCCTCCATAGCATTAACCAGTCAACACAACACATCTCTATACCCTCCACAACATTAACCAGTCAACACAACACATCTCTATACCCTCCACAGCATTAACCAGTCAACACATACCCTCCACAGCATTAACTCAACACAACATCTATACCCTCCACAGCATTAACCAGTCAACACAACACGTCTCTATACCCTCCACAGCATTAACCAGTCAACACAACACAGCATCTCTATACCCTCCATAGCATTAACCAGTCAACACAACACATCTCTATACCCTCCACAGCATTAACCAGTCAACACCTCTCTATACCCTCCACAGCATTAACCAGTCAACACCTCTCTATACCCTCCACAGCATTAACCAGTCATTAACACAACACGTCTCTATACCCTCCACAGCATTAACCAGTCAACACAACACCTCTCTATACCCTCCACAGCATTAACCAGTCAACACGTCTCTATACCCTCCACAGCATTAACCAGTCAACACAACACATCTCTATACCCTCCACAGCATTAACCAGTCAACACAACACGTCTCTATACCCTCCACAGCATTAACCAGTCAACACAACTCTCTATACCCTCCACAGCATTAACCAGTCAACACGTCTCTATACCCTCCACAGCATTAACCAGTCAACACGTCTCTATACCCTCCACAGCATTAACCAGTCAACACAACACGTCTCTATACCCTCCACAGCATTAACCAGTCAACACAACACGTCTCTATACCCTCCACAGCATTAACCAGTCAACACAACACATCTCTATACACCACAGCATTAACCAGTCAACACAACACATCTCTATACCCTCCACAGCATTAACCAGTCAACACAACACATCTCTATACCCTCCATAGCATCCACACTCATTAACCAGCATTAACACAACACATCTCTATACCCTCCACACTCATTAACCAGTCAACACAACACATCTCTATACCTCCACACTCATTAACCAGTCAACACAACACATCTCTATACCCTCCACAGCATTAACCAGTCAACACAACACGTCTCTATACCCTCCACAGCATTAACCAGTCAACACAACACATCTCTATACCCTCCACAGCATTAACCAGTCAACACAACACGTCTCTATACCCTCCACAGCATTAACCAGTCAACACAACACGTCTCTATACCCTCCACACTCATTAACCAGTCAACACGCATCCACAGCATTAACCAGTCAACACAACACTCTATACCCTCCACAGCATTAACCAGTCAACAACACATCTCTATACCCTCCACAGCATTAACCAGTCAACACGTCTCTATACCCTCCACAACCAGTCAACACGTCTCTATACCCTCCACAGCATTAACCAGTCAACACAACACATCTCTATACCCTCCACAGCATTAACCAGTCAACACAACACATCTCTATACCTCCACAGCATTAACCAGTCAACACAACACATCTCTATATCCTCCACAGTCATTAACCAGTCAACACAACACATCTCTATACCCTCCACAGCATTAACCAGTCAACACAACATCTCTATACCCTCCACAGCATTAACCAGTCAACACAACACATCTCTATACCCTCCACAGCATTAACCAGTCAACACAACACATCTCTATACCCTCCACAGCATTAACCAGTCAACACAACACGTCTCTATACCTCCACAGCATTAACCAGTCAACACAACACATCTCTATACCTCCACAGCATTAACCAGTCAACACAACACATCTCTATACCCTCCACAGCATTAACCAGTCAACACAACACGTCTCTATACCTCCACACATTTAACCAGTCAACACGTCTCTATACCCTCCACAGCATTAACCAGTCAACACAACACATCTCTATACCCTCCACAGCATTAACCAGTCAACACAACACATCTCTATACCCTCCACACTCATTAACCAGTCAACACAACACATCTCTATACCCTCCACAGCATTAACCAGTCAACACACACGTCTCTATATCCTCCACAGCATTAACCAGTCAACACAACACATCTCTATACCCTCCACAGCATTAACCAGTCAACACAACACATCTCTATACCCTCCACAGCATTAACCAGTCAACACAACACATCTCTATACCCTCCACAGCATTAACCAGTCAACACAACACATCTCTATACCCTCCACAGCATTAACCAGTCAACACAACACATCTCTATACCCTCCACAGCATTAACCAGTCAACACGTCTCTATACCCTCCACAGCATTAACCAGTCAACACATCTCTATACCCTCCACAGCATTAACCAGTCAACACAACACATCTCTATACCCTCCACAGCATTAACCAGTCAACACAACACATCTCTATACCCTCCACAGCATTAACCAGTCAACACAACACATCTCTATACCCTCCACAGCATTAACCAGTCAACACAACACGTCTCTATACCCTCCACAGCATTAACCAGTCAACACAACACAACACCACCTCTATACCCTCCACAGCATTAACCAGTCAACACCTCTCTATACCCTCCACAGCATTAACCAGTCAACACCTCTCTATACCCTCCACAGCATTAACCAGTCAACACGTCTCTATACCCTCCACAGCATTAACCAGTCAACACAACACGTCTCTATACCCTCCACAGCATTAACCAGTCAACACAACACGTCTCTATACCCTCCACAGCATTAACCAGTCAACACAACACGTCTCTATACCCTCCACAGCATTAACCAGTCAACACAACACATCTCTATACCCTCCACAGCATTAACCAGTCAACACAACACGTCTCTCTATACCCTCCACAGCATTAACCAGTCAACACGTCTCTATACCCTCCACAGCATTAACCAGTCAACACGTCTCTATACCCTCCACAGCATTAACCAGTCAACACCAGTCAACACAACACATCTCTATACCCTCCACAGCATTAACCAGTCAACACAACACATCTCTATACCCTCCACAGCATTAACCAGTCAACACAACACATCTCTATACCCTCCACAGCATTAACCAGTCAACACAACACATCTCTATACCCTCCACAACATTAACCAGTCAACACAACACATCTCTATACCCTCCACAGCATTAACCAGTCAACACAACACATCTCTATACCCTCCACAGCATTAACCAGTCTCATACACAACATTAACATCTCTATACCCTCCACAGCATTAACCAGTCAACACAACACATCTCTATACCCTCCACAGCATTAACCAGTCAACACAACACCTCTCTATACCCTCCACAGCATTAACCAGTCAACACGTCTCTATACCCTCCACAGCATTAACCAGTCAACACGTCTCTATACCCTCCACACTCATTAACCAGTCAACACGTCTCATACCCTCCACACTCATTAACCAGTCAACACAACACGTCTCTATACCCTCCACAGCATTAACCAGTCAACACAACACATCTCTATACCCTCCACAGCATTAACCAGTCAACACAACACATCTCTATACCCTCCACAGCATTAACCAGTCAACACAACACGTCTCTATACCCTCCACAGCATTAACCAGTCAACACCCTCTATACCCTCCACAGCATTAACCAGTCAACACAACACATCTCTATACCCTCCACAGCATTAACCAGTCAACACAACACATCTCTATACCCTCCACAGCATTAACCAGTCAACACAACACGTCTCTATACCCTCCACAGCATTAACCAGTCAACACGTCTCTATACCCTCCACAGCATTAACCAGTCAACACAACACATCTCTATACCCTCCACAGCATTAACCAGTCAACACAACACGTCTCTATACCCTCCACAGCATTAACCAGTCAACACAACACATCTCTATACCCTCCACAGCATTAACCAGTCAACACAACACATCTCTATACCCTCCACAGCATTAACCAGTCAACACAACACGTCTCTATACCCTCCACACTCATTAACCAGTCAACACAACACTATACCCTCCACACTCATTAACCAGTCAACACAACACATCTCTATACCCTCCATAGCATTAACCAGTCAACACAACACATCTCTATACCCTCCATAGCATTAACCAGTCAACACAACACATCTCTATACCCTCCATAGCATTAACCAGTCAACACAACACATCTCTATACCCTCCACACTCATTAACCAGTCAACACAACTCTATACCCTCCACACTCATTAACCAGTCAACACAACACTATACCCTCCACACTCATTAACCAGTCAACACAACACATCTCTATACCCTCCATAGCATTAACCAGTCAACACAACACATCTCTATACCCTCCACAGCATTAACCAGTCAACACAACACATCTCTATACCCTCCACAGCATTAACCAGTCAACACAACACATCTCTATACCCTCCACAGCATTAACCAGTCAACACAACACATCTCTATACCCTCCACAGCATTAACCAGTCAACACAACACGTCTCTATACCATTAACCAGTCAACACAGTATTAACCAGTCAACACGTCTCTATACCCTCCACAGCATTAACCAGTCAACACAACACGTCTCTATACCCTCCACAGCATTAACCAGTCAACACAACACGTCTCTATACCCTCCACAGCATTAACCAGTCAACACAACACGTCTCTATACCCTCCACAGCATTAACCAGTCAACACATCTCTATACCCTCCACAGCATTAACCAGTCAACACCTCTCTATACCCTCCACAGCATTAACCAGTCAACACGTCTCTATACCCTCCACAGCATTAACCAGTCAACACGTCTCTATACCCTCCACAGCATTAACCAGTCAACACGTCTCTATACCCTCCACAGCATTAACCAGTCAACACGTCTCTATACCCTCCACAGCATTAACCAGTCAACACAACACGTCTCTATACCCTCCACAACATTAACCAGTCAACACAACACATCTCTATACCCTCCACACTCATTAACCAGTCAACACATCTCTATACCCTCCACAGCATTAACCAGTCAACACGTCTCTATACCCTCCACAGCATTAACCAGTCAACACCTCTCTATACCCTCCACAGCATTAACCAGTCAACACAACACGTCTCTATACCCTCCACAGCATTAACCAGTCAACACAACACATCTCTATACCCTCCACAGCATTAACCAGTCAACACAACACATCTCTATACCCTCCACAGCATTAACCAGTCAACACAACACGTCTCTATACCCTCCACAGCATTAACCAGTCAACACAACACATCTCTATACCCTCCACAGCATTAACCAGTCAACACAACACATCTCTATACCCTCCACAGCATTAACCAGTCAACACAACACGTCTCTATACCCTCCACAGCATTAACCAGTCAACACAACACGTCTCTATACCCTCCACAGCATTAACCAGTCAACACAACACATCTCTATACCCTCCACAGCATTAACCAGTCAACACAACACATCTCTATACCCTCCACAGCATTAACCAGTCAACACAACACGTCTCTATACCCTCCACAGCATTAACCAGTCAACACAACACGTCTCTATACCCTCCACACATTAACCATCAACAACCAGTCCACACAACCAGTCAACACGTCTCTATACCCTCCACAGCATTAACCAGTCAACACGTCTCTATACCCTCCACATTAACCAGTCAACAGTCAACACGTCTCTATACCCTCCACAGCATTAACCAGTCAACACAACTCTATCTCTATACCCTCCACAGCATTAACCAGTCAACACAACACATCTCTATACCCTCCACAGTATTAACCAGTCAACACAACACATCTCTATACCTCCACAGCATTAACCAGTCAACACAACACATCTCTATACCCTCCACAGCATTAACCAGTCAACACAACACGTCTCTATACCTCCACAGCATTAACCAGTCAACACAACACGTCTCTATACCCTCCACAGCATTAACCAGTCAACACAACACATCTCTATACCCTCCACAGCATTAACCAGTCAACACAACACATCTCTATACCCTCCACAGCATTAACCAGTCAACACAACACATCTCTATATCCTCCACAGTATTAACCAGTCAACACAACACGTCTCTATATCCTCCACAGTATTAACCAGTCAACACAACACGTCTCTATACCCTCCACAGCATTAACCAGTCAACACAACACGTCTCTATATCCTCCACAGCATTAACCAGTCAACACGTCTCTATACCCTCCACAGCATTAACCAGTCAACACAACACATCTCTATACCCTCCACAGCATTAACCAGTCAACACAACACATCTCTATACCCTCCACACTCATTAACCAGTCAACACAACACATCTCTATACCCTCCACAGCATTAACCAGTCAGCATTACACATTAACCAGTCAACACAACACATCTCTATATCCTCCACAGTATTAACCAGTCAACACAACACATCTCTATACCCTTCACAGCATTAACCAGTCAACACAACACCTCTCTATACCCTCCACAGCATTAACCAGTCAACACAACACATCTCTATACCCTCCATAGCATTAACCAGTCAACACAACACATCTCTATACCCTCCACAGCATTAACCAGTCAACACGTCTCTATACCCTCCACAGCATTAACCAGTCAACACAACACGTCTCTATACCCTCCACACTCATTAACCAGTCAACACATATCCACAGCATCTATATCTCTATACCCTCCACAGCATTAACCAGTCAACACAACACATCTCTATACCCTCCACAGCATTAACCAGTCAACACAACACTCTCTATACCTCCACAGCATTAACCAGTCAACACAACACATCTCTATACCCTCCACAGCATTAACCAGTCAACACAACACGTCTCTATACCCTCCACAGCATTAACCAGTCAACACGTCTCTATACCCTCCATAGCATTAACCAGTCAACACAACACGTCTCTATACCCTCCACAGCATTAACCAGTCAACACAACTCTCTATACCCTCCACAGCATTAACCAGTCAACACAACACGTCTCTATACCCTCCACAGCATTAACCAGTCAACACAACACGTCTCTATACCCTCCACAGCATTAACCAGTCAACACAACACATCTCTATACCCTCCACAGCATTAACCAGTCAACACAACACATCTCTATACCCTCCACACTCATTAACCAGTCAACACGTCTCTATACCTCCACAGCATTAACCAGTCAACACGTCTCTATACCCTCCACAGTATTAACCAGTCAACACGTCTCTATACCCTCCACAGCATTAACCAGTCAACACAACACGTCTCTATACCCTCCACAGCATTAACCAGTCAACACAACACATCTCTATACCCTCCACAGCATTAACCAGTCAACACAACACATCTCTATACCCTCCACAGCATTAACCAGTCAACACAATTAACACATCTCTATACCCTCCACAGCATTAACCAGTCAACACAACACATCTACCCTCCACAGCATTAACCAGTCAACACAACACATCTCTATACCCTCCACAGCATTAACCAGTCAACACAACACGTCTCTATACCCTCCACACTCATTAACCAGTCAACACAACACGTCTCTATACCCTCCACACTCATTAACCAGTCAACACGTCTCTATACCCTCCACACTCATTAACCAGTCAACACGTCTCTATACCCTCCACACTCATTAACCAGTCAACACGTCTCTATACCCTCCACACTCATTAACCAGTCAACACGTCTCTATACCCTCCACACTCATTAACCAGTCAACACGTCTCTATACCCTCCACACTCATTAACCAGTCAACACAACACGTCTCTATACCCTCCACAGTATTAACCAGTCAACACAACACATCTCTATATCCTCCACAGTATTAACCAGTCAACACAACACGTCTCTATACCCTCCACAGCATTAACCAGTCAACACAACACGTCTCTATACCCTCCACAGCATTAACCAGTCAACACAACACATCTCTATACCCTCCATAGCATTAACCAGTCAACACAACACATCTCTATACCCTCCACAGCATTAACCAGTCAACACAACACGTCTCTATACCTCCACAGTCCCAGTCAACACAACACGTCTCTATATCCTCCACAGCATTAACCAGTCAACACGTCTCTATACCCTCCACACTCATTAACCAGTCAACACAACACATCTCTATACCCTCCACAGCATTAACCAGTCAACACAACACATCTCTATACCCTCCACAGCATTAACCAGTCAACACGTCTCTATATCCTCCACAGCATTAACCAGTCAACACAACACATCTCTATATCCTCCACAGTATTAACCAGTCAACACAACACATCTCTATACCCTCCACAGCATTAACCAGTCAACACAACACGTCTCTATACCCTCCACAGCATTAACCAGTCAACACAACACATCTCTATACCCTCCATAGCATTAACCAGTCAACACATCTCTATACCCTCCACAGCATTAACCAGTCAACACGTCTCTATACCCTCCACAGCATTAACCAGTCAACACAACACGTCTCTATACCCTCCACACTCATTAACCAGTCAACACAACACATCTCTATATCCTCCACAGTATTAACCAGTCAACACAACACATCTCTATACCCTCCACACTCATTAACCAGTCAACACAACACGTCTCTATATCCTCCACAGTATTAACCAGTCAACACAACACGTCTCTATATCCTCCACAGCATTAACCAGTCAACACAACACGTCTCTATACCCTCCACAGTCATTAACCAGTCAACACAACACGTCTCTATACCCTCCACAGTATTAACCAGTCAACACAACACGTCTCTATACCCTCCACAGCATTAACCAGTCAACACGTCTCTATACCCTCCACAGCATTAACCAGTCAACACCTCTCTATACCCTCCACAGCATTAACCAGTCAACACGTCTCTATACCCTCCACAACATTAACCAGTCAACACAACACGTCTCTATACCCTCCACACTCATTAACCAGTCAACACATCTCTATACCCTCCACACTCATTAACCAGTCAACACAACACATCTCTATACCCTCCACACTCATTAACCAGTCAACACAACACGTCTCTATACCCTCCACACTCATTAACCAGTCAACACGTCTCTATACCCTCCACAGCATTAACCAGTCAACACGTCTCTATACCCTCCACAGTATTAACCAGTCAACACGTCTCTATACCCTCCACAGTATTAACCAGTCAACACAACACGTCTCTATATCCTCCACACTCATTAACCAGTCAACACAACACGTCTCTATATCCTCCACACTCATTAACCAGTCAACACAACACATCTCTATACCCTCCACACTCATTAACCAGTCAACACAACACGTCTCTATACCCTCCACACTCATTAACCAGTCAACACAACACATCTCTATACCCTCCACAGCATTAACCAGTCAACACAACACGTCTCTATACCCTCCACACTCATTAACCAGTCAACACAACACATCTCTATACCCTCCACAGCATTAACCAGTCAACACAACACATCTCTATACCCTCCACAGCATTAACCAGTCAACACAACACATCTCTATACCCTCCACAGCATTAACCAGTCAACACAACACATCTCTATACCCTCCACACTCATTAACCAGTCAACACAACACGTCTCTATACCCTCCACAGCATTAACCAGTCAACACAACACATCTCTATACCCTCCACAGCATTAACCAGTCAACACAACACGTCTCTATACCCTCCACACTCATTAACCAGTCAACACAACACGTCTCTATACCCTCCACACTCATTAACCAGTCAACACAACACATCTCTATATCCTCCACAGTATTAACCAGTCAACACAACACGTCTCTATATCCTCCACAGCATTAACCAGTCAACACAACACGTCTATACCCTCCACAGCATTAACCAGTCAACACGTCTCTATACCCTCCATAGCATTAACCAGTCAACACAACACGTCTCTATACCCTCCATAGCATTAACCAGTCAACACGTCTCTATACCCTCCACAGCATTAACCAGTCAACACGTCTCTATACCCTCCACAGCATTAACCAGTCAACACAACACGTCTCTATACCCTCCACACTCATTAACCAGTCAACACAACACGTCTCTATACCCTCCACACTCATTAACCAGTCAACACAACACATCTCTATACCCTCCACACTCATTAACCAGTCAACACGTCTCTATACCCTCCACACTCATTAACCAGTCAACACGTCTCTATACCCTCCACAGTATTAACCAGTCAACACGTCTCTATACCCTCCACAGTATTAACCAGTCAACACGTCTCTATACCCTCCACAGCATTAACCAGTCAACACAACACGTCTCTATACCCTCCACAGCATTAACCAGTCAACACAACACATCTCTATACCCTCCACAGCATTAACCAGTCAACACAACACATCTCTATACCCTCCATAGCATTAACCAGTCAACACGTCTCTTTACCCTCCACAGCATTAACCAGTCAACACAACACATCTCTATACCCTCCACAGCATTAACCAGTCAACACAACACATCTCTATACCCTCCACACTCATTAACCAGTCAACACAACACGTCTCTATACCCTCCATAGCATTAACCAGTCAACACGTCTCTTTACCCTCCACAGCATTAACCAGTCAACACGTCTCTATACCCTCCACACTCATTAACCAGTCAACACGTCTCTATACCCTCCACAGCATTAACCAGTCAACACATCTCTATACCCTCCACAGCATTAACCAGTCAACACCTCTCTATACCCTCCACACTCATTAACCAGTCAACACAACACATCTCTATACCCTCCACAGCATTAACCAGTCAACACAACACATCTCTATATCCTCCACAGTATTAACCAGTCAACACAACACGTCTCTATACCCTCCACAGCATTAACCAGTCAACACAACACGTCTCTATACCCTCCACAGCATTAACCAGTCAACACAACACATCTCTATACCCTCCACAGCATTAACCAGTCAACACAACACATCTCTATACCCTCCACAGCATTAACCAGTCAACACAACACGTCTCTATACCCTCCACAGCATTAACCAGTCAACACAACACGTCTCTATACCCTCCACAGCATTAACCAGTCAACACGTCTCTATACCCTCCACAGCATTAACCAGTCAACACACACATTAACCAGTCTCTATACCCTCCACAGTCATTAACCAGTCAACACAACACATCTCTATACCCTCCACACTCATTAACCAGTCAACACAACTATACCCTCCACAGTCCAGTCAACACGTCTATATACCCTCCACACTCATTAACCAGTCAACACAACACGTCTCTATACCTCCACAGTATTAACCAGTCAACACAACACATCTCTATACCCTCCACAGCATTAACCAGTCAACACAACACATCTCTATATCCTCCACAGCATTAACCAGTCAACACAACACATCTCTATACCCTCCACAGCATTAACCAGTCAACACAACACATCTCTATACCCTCCACAGCATTAACCAGTCAACACAACACATCTCTACATTAACCAGTCAACACAGCATTAACCAGTCAACACAACACGTCTCTATACCCTCCACAGTATTAACCAGTCAACACAACACGTCTCTATACCCTCCACAGTATTAACCAGTCAACACAACACGTCTCTATACCCTCCACAGCATTAACCAGTCAACACGTCTCTATACCCTCCACAGCATTAACCAGTCAACACGTCAACACCTCTCTATACCCTCCACAGCATTAACCAGTCAACACAACACATCTCTATACCCTCCACAGCATTAACCAGTCAACACAACACATCTCTATACCCTCCACACTCATTAACCAGTCAACACAACACATCTCTATACCCTCCACAGCATTAACCAGTCAACACGTCTCTCTATATCCTCCACAGCATTAACCAGTCAACACAACACATCTCTATACCCTCCACAGCATTAACCAGTCAACAACACATCTCTATACACAGCATCTCAACACAACACATCTCTATACCCTCCACAGCATTAACCAGTCAACACAACACATCTCTATACCCTCCACAGCATTAACCAGTCAACACAACACATCATACCCTCCACAGCATTAACCAGTCAACACAACACTCTCTATACCCTCCACAGCATTAACCAGTCAACACAACACATCTATACCCTCCACAACATCTCTATACCCTCCACAGCATTAACCAGTCAACACAACACATCTCTATACCCTCCACAGCATTAACCAGTCAACACAACACATCTCTATACCCTCCACAGTCATTAACCAGTCAACACAACACATCTCTATACCCTCCACAGCATTAACCAGTCAACACAACACGTCTCTATATCCTCCACAGTATTAACCAGTCAACACAACACGTCTCTATACCCTCCACAGCATTAACCAGTCAACACAACACGTCTCTATACCCTCCACAGCATTAACCAGTCAACACGTCTCTATACCCTCCATAGCATTAACCAGTCAACACGTCTCTATACCCTCCATAGCATTAACCAGTCAACACGTCTCTATACCCTCCACAGCATTAACCAGTCAACACAACACGTCTCTATACCCTCCACAGCATTAACCAGTCAACACAACACGTCTCTATACCCTCCACACTCATTAACCAGTCAACACAACACATCTCTATACCCTCCACACTCATTAACCAGTCAACACGTCTCTATACCCTCCACAGTATTAACCAGTCAACACGTCTCTATACCCTCCACAGTATTAACCAGTCAACACGTCTCTATACCCTCCACAGTATTAACCAGTCAACACGTCTCTATACCCTCCACAGCATTAACCAGTCAACACAACACGTCTCTATACCCTCCACCAGCATTAACCAGTCAACACAACACATCTCTATACCCTCCACAGCATTAACCAGTCAACACAACACATCTCTATACCCTCCACAGTCATTAACCAGTCAACACAACACGTCTCTATACCCTCCATAGCATTAACCAGTCAACACGTCTCTTTACCCTCCACAGCATTAACCAGTCAACACAACACATCTCTATACCCTCCACAGCATTAACCAGTCAACACAACACGTCTCTATACCCTCCACAGCATTAACCAGTCAACACAACACGTCTCTATACCCTCCACACTCATTAACCAGTCAACACGTCTCTATACCCTCCACACTCATTAACCAGTCAACACGTCTCTATACCCTCCACACTCATTAACCAGTCAACACGTCTCTATACCCTCCACACTCATTAACCAGTCAACACGTCTCTATACCCTCCACACTCATTAACCAGTCAACACGTCTCTATACCTCCACACTCATTAACCAGTCAACACAACACGTCTCTATACCTCCACAGTATTAACCAGTCAACACAACACATCTCTATATCCTCCACAGTATTAACCAGTCAACACAACACGTCTCTATACCCTCCACAGCATTAACCAGTCAACACAACACGTCTCTATACCCTCCACAGCATTAACCAGTCAACACAACACATCTCTATACCCTCCATAGCATTAACCAGTCAACACAACACATCTCTATACCCTCCACAGCATTAACCAGTCAACACAACACGTCTCTATATCCTCCACAGTATTAACCAGTCAACACAACACGTCTCTATATCCTCCACAGCATTAACCAGTCAACACGTCTCTATACCCTCCACAGCATTAACCAGTCAACACAACACATCTCTATACCCTCCACAGCATTAACCAGTCAACACAACACATCTCTATACCCTCCATAGCATTAACCAGTCAACACATCTCTATACCCTCCACAGCATTACCCAGTCAACACAACACATCTCTATACCCTCCATAGCATTAACCAGTCAACACAACACGTCTCTATACCCTCCACAGCATTAACCAGTCAACACAACACGTCTCTATACCCTCCACAGCATTAACCAGTCAACACAACAGTCAACAGCATTAACCAGTCAACACAACACGTCTCTATACCCTCCACAGCATTAACCAGTCAACACAACACATCTCTATACCCTCCACAGCATTAACCAGTCAACACAACCCTCCACAGCATTAACCAGTCAACATAACACCTCCATACCCTCCATTTAACCAGTCAACACAACACATCTCTATACCCTCCACAGCATTAACCAGTCAACACAACACATCTCTATACCCTCCACAGCATTAACCAGTCAACACAACACGTCTCTATATCCTCCACAGTATTAACCAGTCAACACAACACGTCTCTATACCCTCCACAGCATTAACCAGTCAACACAACACGTCTCTATACCCTCCACAGCATTAACCAGTCAACACAACACATCTCTATACCCTCCACAGTATTAACCAGTCAACACAACACGTCTCTATACCCTCCACAGCATTAACCAGTCAACACGTCTCTATACCCTCCACAGTATTAACCAGTCAACACCTCTCTATACCCTCCACGGCATTAACCAGTCAACACGTCTCTATACCCTCCACAACATTAACCAGTCAACACAACACGTCTCTATACCCTCCACACTCATTAACCAGACAACACATCTCTATACCCTCCACACTCATTAACCAGTCAACACAACACATCTCTATACCCTCCACACTCATTAACCAGTCAACACAACACGTCTCTATACCCTCCACACTCATTAACCAGTCAACACGTCTCTATACCCTCCACAGCATTAACCAGTCAACACGTCTCTATATCCTCCACAGTATTAACCAGTCAACACGTCTCTATACCCTCCACAGTATTAACCAGTCAACACAACACGTCTCTATATCCTCCACACTCATTAACCAGTCAACACAACACGTCTCTATATCCTCCACACTCATTAACCAGTCAACACAACACGTCTCTATACCCTCCACAGTATTAACCAGTCAACACAACACGTCTCTATACCCTCCACAGCATTAACCAGTCAACACAACACATCTCTATACCCTCCACACTCATTAACCAGTCAACACAACACATCTCTATACCCTCCACAGCATTAACCAGTCAACACAACACATCTCTATACCCTCCACAACATTAACCAGTCAACACAACACGTCTCTATACCCTCCACACTCATTAACCAGTCAACACAACACGTCTCTATACCCTCCACACTCATTAACCAGTCAACACAACACATCTCTATACCCTCCACACTCATTAACCAGTCAACACGTCTCTATACCCTCCACACTCATTAACCAGTCAACACAACACGTCTCTATACCCTCCACACTCATTAACCAGTCAACACAACACATCTCTATATCCTCCACAGTATTAACCAGTCAACACAACACGTCTCTATATCCTCCACAGCATTAACCAGTCAACACAACACGTCTATACCCTCCACAGCATTAACCAGTCAACACGTCTCTATACCCTCCATAGCATTAACCAGTCAACACGTCTCTATACCCTCCATAGCATTAACCAGTCAACACGTCTCTATACCCTCCATAGCATTAACCAGTCAACACGTCTCTATACCCTCCACAGCATTAACCAGTCAACACAACACGTCTCTATACCCTCCACACTCATTAACCAGTCAACACAACACGTCTCTATACCCTCCACACTCATTAACCAGTCAACACAACACATCTCTATACCCTCCACACTCATTAACCAGTCAACACGTCTCTATACCCTCCACACTCATTAACCAGTCAACACGTCTCTATACCCTCCACAGTATTAACCAGTCAACACGTCTCTATACCCTCCACAGTATTAACCAGTCAACACGTCTCTATACCCTCCACAGCATTAACCAGTCAACACAACACGTCTCTATACCCTCCACACTCATTAACCAGTCAACACAACAGATCTCTATACCCTCCACAGCATTAACCAGTCAACACAACACATCTCTATACCCTCCACACTCATTAACCAGTCAACACGTCTCTTTACCCTCCACAGCATTAACCAGTCAACACAACACATCTCTATACCCTCCACAGCATTAACCAGTCAACACAACACGTCTCTATACCCTCCACACTCATTAACCAGTCAACACAACACGTCTCTATACCCTCCACACTCATTAACCAGTCAACACGTCTCTATACCCTCCACACTCATTAACCAGTCAACACGTCTCTATACCCTCCACACTCATTAACCAGTCAACACGTCTCTATACCCTCCACACTCATTAACCAGTCAACACGTCTCTATACCCTCCACACTCATTAACCAGTCAACACGTCTCTATACCCTCCACACTCATTAACCAGTCAACACAACACGTCTCTATACCCTCCACAGTATTAACCAGTCAACACAACACATCTCTATATCCTCCACAGTATTAACCAGTCAACACAACACGTCTCTATACCCTCCACAGCATTAACCAGTCAACACAACACGTCTCTATACCCTCCACAGCATTAACCAGTCAACACAACACATCTCTATACCCTCCATAGCATTAACCAGTCAACACAACACATCTCTATACCCTCCACAGCATTAACCAGTCAACACAACACGTCTCTATATCCTCCACAGTATTAACCAGTCAACACAACACGTCTCTATATCCTCCACAGCATTAACCAGTCAACACGTCTCTATACCCTCCACACTCATTAACCAGTCAACACAACACATCTCTATACCCTCCACAGCATTAACCAGTCAACACAACACATCTCTATACCCTCCACACTCATTAACCAGTCAACACAACACATCTCTATACCCTCCACAGCATTAACCAGTCAACACGTCTCTATATCCTCCACAGCATTAACCAGTCAACACAACACATCTCTATATCCTCCACAGTATTAACCAGTCAACACAACACATCTCTATACCCTCCACAGCATTAACCAGTCAACACAACACGTCTCTATACCCTCCACAGCATTAACCAGTCAACACAACACATCTCTATACCCTCCATAGCATTAACCAGTCAACACAACACATCTCTATACCCTCCACAGCATTAACCAGTCAACACAACACATCTCTATATCCTCCACAGTATTAACCAGTCAACACAACACATCTCTATACCCTCCACACTCATTAACCAGTCAACACAACACGTCTCTATACCCTCCACAGTATTAACCAGTCAACACAACACATCTCTATACCCTCCACAGTATTAACCAGTCAACACAACACGTCTCTATACCCTCCACAGCATTAACCAGTCAACACGTCTCTATACCCTCCACAGTATTAACCAGTCAACACCTCTCTATACCCTCCACGGCATTAACCAGTCAACACGTCTCTATACCCTCCACAACATTAACCAGTCAACACAACACGTCTCTATACCCTCCACACTCATTAACCAGTCAACACAACACTCTATACCCTCCACACTCATTAACCAGTCAACACAACACATCTCTATACCCTCCACACTCATTAACCAGTCAACACAACACGTCTCTATACCCTCCACAGCATTAACCAGTCAACACGTCTCTATACCCTCCACAGCATTAACCAGTCAACACGTCTCTATACCCTCCACATTAACCAGTAACCAGTCAACAGTCAACACAACACGTCTCTATATCCTCCACAGTCATTAACCAGTCAACACAACACGTCTCTATATCCTCCACACTCATTAACCAGTCAACACAACACGTCTCTATACCCTCCACAGTATTAACCAGTCAACACAACACGTCTCTATACCCTCCACACTCATTAACCAGTCAACACAACACGTCTCTATACCCTCCACAGTATTAACCAGTCAACACAACACATCTCTATACCCTCCACAACATTAACCAGTCAACACAACACATCTCTATACCCTCCACACTCATTAACCAGTCAACACAACACGTCTCTATACCCTCCACACTCATTAACCAGTCAACACAACACATCTCTATACCCTCCACACTCATTAACCAGTCAACACAACACGTCTCTATACCCTCCACACTCATTAACCAGTCAACACGTCTCTATACCCTCCACACTCATTAACCAGTCAACACAACACATCTCTATACCCTCCACAGCATTAACCAGTCAACACAACACATCTCTATACCCTCCACACTCATTAACCAGTCAACACAACACGTCTCTATACCCTCCACAGCATTAACCAGTCAACACAACACATCTCTATACCCTCCACAGCATTAACCAGTCAACACAACACATCTCTATACCCTCCACACTCATTAACCAGTCAACACAACACATCTCTATACCCTCCACACTCATTAACCAGTCAACACAACACGTCTCTATACCCTCCACACTCATTAACCAGTCAACACAACACATCTCTATACCCTCCACACTCATTAACCAGTCAACACAACACGTCTCTATACCCTCCACACTCATTAACCAGTCAACACAACACATCTCTATACCCTCCACAGCATTAACCAGTCAACAGAACACATCTCTATACCCTCCACACTCATTAACCAGTCAACACGTCTCTATACCCTCCACACCATTAACCAGTCAACACAACACATCTCTATACCCTCCACACTCATTAACCAGTCAACACAACACATCTCTATACCCTCCACACTCATTAACCAGTCAACACAACACGTCTCTATACCCTCCACACTCATTAACCAGTCAACACAACACATCTCTATACCCTCCACACTCATTAACCAGTCAACAAAACACATCTCTATACCCTCCACAGCATTAACCAGTCAACACAACACGTCTCTATACCCTCCACACTCATTAACCAGTCAACACAACACATCTCTATACCCTCCACACTCATTAACCAGTCAACACAACACGTCTCTATACCCTCCACACTCATTAACCAGTCAACACAACACGTCTCTATACCCTCCACAGCATTAACCAGTCAACACAACACGTCTCTATACCCTCCACACTCATTAACCAGTCAACACAACACATCTCTATACCCTCCATAGCATTACCGACCATAGATTACATTGATTATCGACCATTTCGAAACCCACCGTACCTTCTCCGCTATGCAATCTGGTTTCAGAGCTGGTCATGGTTGCGCCTCAGCCACGCTCAAGGTTCTAAACGACATCATAACCGCCATCGATAAGAGACATTACTGTGCAGCCGTATTCATCGACTTGGTCAAGGCTTTCGACTCTGTCAATCACAACATTCTTATTGGCAGACTCGACAGCCTTGGTTTCTCAAATGACTGCCTCGCCTGGTTCACCCAACTACTTTGATAAAGTCCAGTGTGTCAAATCGGAGGCCCTGTTGTACGGACATCTGGGTTCAGGGTTCAATTCTCACAGGGTTCAATCCTCCGGCCGGCTCTCTTCTCTGTATACATCAATGATGTTGCTCTTGCTGCTGGTGATTCTCTGGTACCCCTCTAGACGATACCATTTAAAAAAAAAAAAAAAAATACTTGTTAATTGTTTACTCCATGTGTAACTCTGTGTTGTCTGTTCACACTGCTATGCTTTATCTTGGCCAGGTCGCAGTTGCAAATGAGAACTTGTTCTCAACTAGCCTACCTGGTTAAATAAAGGTGAAATAAAATAAATAAATAAAAATACTTTTGGCCCCTCTTTGGACACTGTGTTAACTGACCTCCAGACGAGCTTCAATGTCATACAACTCTCCTTCCGTGGTCTCCAACTGCTCTTAAAGGCAGGGAAAACTAAATACATGTTATTCAACTGATCACTGCTCGCACCTGCTCGCCCGTCCAGCATCACTACTCTGGACGGCTCTGACTTAGAATACGTGGACAACTACAAATACCTAGGTGTCTGGTTAGCCTGTAAACTCTCCTTCCAGACTCACATTAAGCATCTCCAATGCAAAATTAAATCTAGAATTGGCTTCCTATATCGCAACAAAGCATCCTTCACTCATGCTGCCAAACATACCCTCGTAAAACTGACCATCCTACCGATCCTCGACTTCGGTGATGTCATCTATAAAATAGCCTCCAACACTCTACTCAAAAAACTGGATGCAGTCTATCACAGAGCCATCTGTTTTGTCTCCAAAGCCCCATACACTACCCACCATTGCGACCTGTACGCTCTCGTTGGTTGGCCCTCGCTTCATATTCGTTGCCAAACCCACTGGCTACAGGTTATCTACAAGTCTCTGCTAGGTAAAGCCCGCCTTATCTCAGCACACTGGTCACCATAGCAGCACCCACTCGTAGCACGCGCTCCAGCAGGTATATCTCACTGGTTACCCCCAACGCCAATTCCTCCCTTGGTTGTCTTTCCTTCCAGTTCTCTGCTGCCAAGGACTGGAACGAACTGCAAAAATCTCTGAAGCTGGAGACTCATATCTCCCTCACTAGCTTTAAGCACCAGCTGTCAGAGCAGCTCACAGATCACTGCACCTGTACATAGCCCATCTGTAAACAGCCCATCTACCTACCTCATCCCCATACTGTATTTATTTATCTTGCTCCTTTGTCCCCCAGTATTTCTACTTTACATTCATCTTCTGCACATCTACCATTCCAGTGTTTAATTGTTATATTGCAATTACTTCGCCACCATGGCCTATTTATTGCCTTAACTCCCTTATCTTACCTCATTTGCACTCACTGTATATAGACTTTTTGTTTTCTTTTATTCTACTATATTATTGACTATGTTTTGTTTACTCCATGTGTAACTGTGTGTTGTTGTATGTGTCGAATTGCTATGCTTTATCTTGGCCAGGTCGCAGTTGCAAATGAGAACTTGTTCTCAACTAGACTACCTGGTTAAATAAAGGTGAAATATTTTTATTTTTTTAAACACGTCTCTCAGTATTCATAGGTCCCAACAACTTATGGAAAACGGACTCCTGGACAGACTGCAGCATGTGTGTGTGTGAACATGTGTTATATGCTTCGTAAACAACAGGTGTAGACTAACAGTGAAATGCTTACGGTCTGTGTGTGTGTGTGTGTGTGTCTGTCTGTATACAGTTGTAGTCGGAAGTTTACATACACTTAGGTTGCAGTCATTAAAACTTGTTTTTCAACCACTCCACTCATTTCTTGTTAACAAACTATAGTTTTGGCAAGTCGGTTAGGACAACTACTTTGTGCATGACAAGTAATTTGTCCAACAATTGTTTAAAGACAGTTCCAGTAATACAATTCCAGTGGGTCAGAAGTTTACATACACTAAGTTGACTGTGCCTTTAAACAGCTTGGACAATTCCAGAAAATGATGTCATGGCTTTAGAAGCATCTGATAGGCTAATTGACATCATTTGAGTCAATTGGAGGTGTACCTGTGGATGTATTTCAAGGCCTACCTTCAAACTCAGCGCCTCTTTGCTTGAAATCATGGGAAAATCAAAAGAAATCAGAATAAAAATTGTAGACCTCAACAGGTCTGGTTCATCCTTGGGAGAGTTTCCAAATGCCTGAAGGTACCATGTTCATCTCTACAAACAATAGTACGCAAGTATAAACACCATGGGACCACACAGCCGTCATACTGCTCAGGAAGGAGACACATTCTGCCTCCTAGAGACGAACGTACTCTGATGCGAAAAGTGAAAATCAATCCCAGAACAACAGCAAAGGACCTTGTGAAGATGCTGGAGTAAACAGGTACAAAAATATCTATATCCACAGTAAAACAAGTCCTATATCGAAATAACCTGAAAGGCCGCTCAGCAAGGAAGAAGCCACTGCACCAAAACGCCATAAAAAAGCCAGACTACGGTTTGCAACTGTACATACTTTTTGGAGTAATGTCCTCTGGTCTGATGAAACAAAAATACAACTGTTTGGCCACAATGACCATTATATTTGGAGGAAAAAGGGAGATGCTTGCAAGCCGAAGAACGCCATCCCAACCGTGAAGCACGGGGGTGGCAGCATCATGTTGTGGGTGTGCTTTGCTGCAGGAGGGACTGGTGCACTTTACAAAATAAATGGCATCATGAGGGATGAAAATTATGTGTATATATTGAAGAAACATCTCAAGACATCAGTCAGGAAGTTAAAGCTTGGTTGCAAATAGATCTTCCAAATGGACAATGACCCCAAGAATACTTGCAAGCAAAGTTGTGGCAAAATGGCTTAGTGTTGAAAGAAATAACAGCTGAAATAAATCACTCTACACTATTATTCTGACATTTCACATTCTTAAAATAAATTGGTGATCCTAACTGACCTAAGACAGGGAATTTTCAGTCTGATTAAATGTCAGGAATTGTGAAACACAGAGTTTAAATGTATTTGGCTAAGGTGTATGTAAACTTCTGACTTGGTGTGATATATATATATATGTGTGTATATATGTGTATATGTGTGTGTCTGAAGTAGAGTAAAATCCCGGCCGTGGTGTAGCAAGCAGCCTCAAGCCTTCACTTTGCATTTTGAGCGAGACTAAAGATTAAAGCTCCTCTCCCAGCAGCTCTCTAACAGGGCACAGCCCAATTATACCTCTCTGGACCTGCACCACAGACCACAGAGAGAGCGGAAGGATAGAGAGGGGGGGTGAGAGGGAGGAAGGAAGGAAATAGACAGTGTATGCAAGAATGGGAAGAGAAGATGGAGAGATAGGAGAGAAAAGAGAGGGTGGGAGCAAACAGACCAAGTTGGGGTTCAAGAGAAAGCAGGAGAGGAAACACAAGAAGGGTGTAATAGAGGGAGAAAAGGAGGGGGGTTAGAGAAGGGAGAGCGGAACGAGAAATACGGAGGAATTCAAATTAACAAAAGCCTGTCACACCACCCAACATGTGCAGCCAGGTGCATCCACAGATCAAACAGCCAAGTCTTTATAAGCCTCCTCTATAACAAGACCATAGATCAGCATGGCTGGACTGACAGTACAGTAACTACCTGTCGCTACCCAATGCCTTGCCCTTCAACAGTACGGTTGTATCCCAAATGGCACCCTACCTTTTACCAGATCCCTATGGACACTGATCAAAAGTAGTGCACTATAATGGGAAAAAGATGACAATTGGGAAGCGCCCGTTGTCACCAGACCAATCCGTCACTATGCCTTGTGCTTCAACTGAATAAGGAACTGTGCCAGATCTGTCTTCTGAGTCCCAGCTAGTGTTGGTTTACTAGCAGTCTAGTGGTTTACGGTTCAACCTAATTCCTTCCTTTTAGCCTCAGCTCACGGAGAACAGAACAGCAGGCAGCCACAGATCACATGAAGAGTGAAGGTTGGGCAGAGGTGGTGGGCAGACAGAAGCAGGTTAAATCTTCCTCATTTCCCTTTTCCCCCCCTGTTCACAGAGATTATACAGTTGGTGTTTGTAACTATCAAAGAGACGAGAGCTGAAACGAGGAGATCGAATTAGTGCACTTTCTCTTTCTTTCTAGCTTATTCTCAGGTACAGGCTCATTACACTGAGTGAATGGAAGATGAAGGAAGGGGGAGAGGGCAGGTGTGAAGACTTAATTCTGAGAACCCTGCGTCAATGGTATAAGTGTGAGCCTTAGCGCTAGCCAGTGTGAGCCTTAGCGCTAGCCAGTGTGAGCCTTAGCGCTAGCCAGTGTGAGCCTTAGCGCTAGCCAGTGTGAGCCTTAGCGCTAGCCAGTGTGAGCATGTGTGGCTGAACTGAATATTCCAAGAAGATGGATTTCAGCTATTCCAATGACTCACGAGGAGTTGCAATTTCAAGCTTCTGTATAACCTGTAAATCACTTGTCCTCAAAATGGACAAATGAGCCAAAGAACCTCCCTCTGGCCTCATCTCTCCCAACCCCTCTGGCTGAGGTAAAAGGCTAGATAAATAAGGCATGGCTATGGGGTCACTGAGGCGTGACCTTTCGGCCCATTTGCTGTGGCACTGCAGCAGGGGGACAGGAGTGCAGCCTCAGCCCTGGTCTGCTGCCCACTCCTCTGGCTCCTCCAGCCCTGCCGCTGCAGACGGTGCATTTTAATCAGCGCTGCGCTAGGATGGCTGGGGCAGTGCATCAAGCTTAACGAGGCTGAGAGAAGCCTTTCATTTACCCACATGTTGGTAACAAATGGACCGGGCCCCTCACAAGCCAACCCACCTCCCTCGCTGTCCTTCAAAATCTCACTGTTATGGCACAATGTCGGTCTCCTTCCCTCCAGCTCACGCCATCTCTGTTTCTTCCCCTCTGTATTAGCGTGCTCTCTCCTCCCTCCCCATCCTCAAGCCCTCCCTCTATTTTTCCCTCCCGTCTCTGCCTGTCCTTGTGCAGTATCTTTCTTTCTGCCTCTCTCCGGCGCTCATCCTCTACCGCCTCTCTCCGGCGCTCATCCTCTACCGCCTCTCTCCGGCGCTCATCCTCTACCGCCTCTCTCCGGCGCTCATCCTCTACCGCCTCTCTCCGTCGCTCATCCTCTACCGCCTCTCTCCGTCGCTCATCCTCTACCGCCTCTCTCCGTCGCTCATCCTCTACCGCCTCTCTCCGGCGCTCATCCTCTACCGCCTCTCTCCGGCGCTCATCCTCTACCGCCTCTCTCCGGCGCTCATCCTCTACCGCCTCTATCCGTCTATCTCGTCATCTACTCCTCTAGTCTTTCAGCTCCTTCCATCTCCTCCTTGTCTAAACCAACAGTGCATCTCTATCAGTCACATACCCTCCCTCTACCTCTTTCTCTCCTCTCTCCTTCCTTCCTTCTACCAGCTCCCTTTCCTCACTCCTGCTCTCGCCCTTCCTCTCTCCTTCCTCCCTCCCTCTCCTAGAGGTGTGTGTTGTCGTCCCAGGCAGAGTTCAGCTCCATCACTCATCTGCTCCACAGGTCTCATTAGGGACGGGCCAGGCGGGAACATTTTAATAAATAGATGAATGTGACACTGCCACAACAGTGGGTACACACACACACACACAAATGCATACACACACACACACACACACACACACACAAATGCATACACGTGCAAACACACAAATTAACACACACTCAATGAGTCTTTGGGGATCTTGAGAAAGATTAAGCCAGGGATGAGCCCGACACCAACGGAATAAAACTCTTTCATTTGATTATTTCAAGCCGAATGATTCTCTGCGCTCAGACACACACTTAAACCTAGCTTGAATAATAGCAACAAAGTATCCTCTGTGGCAACACAAACACATACTGATAACAGGGCACCTAGTCACAAACACCCCCTACCTACCTCTGCTGCATTGTGCACAATAGGTCTTGCTTCATTAAAGCCAAATCTCATCCACTATCAGTTCACAACCACAGAAGTCGTTTGAACCGCCAGGGAAATACAATTCCATTTCAGGGTTCTCTTAATATATGAGCTTGTCTCCCCCTCACTGGTCTGTTGTTATGAGCCAGGCAAACACCCACAATAGCACAATATTGCTCCTGCTCCATCGCACCACAGATTGGAGCTCACAAAGTAATTAGCAGTTTATATATGAGTGTGTGCATGTCTGTGTGTTAGTGTGCTCTCAGCTCCCTGGTCTAATTCGTTCCCAGCTCTAATTTCTCCATCCGTTGTGAGCAGCCGGTTCATTTCACATATCTGGGGGAGAACGTCTGCCCTCTGTGTGCTGCAGACTATCCTCTCAGAACACTACGGAGGAATCAGACCAACACCTGCTTTTTACACAAAACTAAACAGACACACCGGGAAAAAGTCATGTTTGTTGTTGAAACAAAGTTGTGTGATTTATTTTGTCAAGATCCGTCAATAAACCAGACAGATCTGTACAAGAGGATCAATTCCTTTTCTGTCTCGTTTTCCTTCTCTCACGGTCTTGTCCCATCTGTCACCTGATCATCTCCCTTCATCTATCTAGCTATTATCCCCATCCGTCTCCTCTTCCATCTCTCCCCCGAGGCCTCAGTCTTTTTCACTTGTCACAGGAGAGGGATGGGTCATGGAGTAGAAGACCTATCATACGTGTTGTAGTGTGTAACGGAGTCAGATCGTACAGGATAGTCACCCATGGAGTAGAAGACTTATCATACGTGTTGTAGTGTGTAACGGAGTCAGATCGTACAGGATAGTCACCCATGGAGTAGAAGACTTATCATACGTGTTGTAGTGTGTAACGGAGTCAGATCGTACAGGATAGTCACCCATGGAGTAGAAGACCTATCATACGTGTTGTAGTGTGTAACGGAGTCAGATCGTACAGGATAGTCACCCATGGAGTAGAAGACTTATCATACGTGTTGTAGTGTGTAACGGAGTCAGATCGTACAGGATAGTCACCCATGGAGTAGAAGACTTATCATACGTGTTGTAGTGTGTAACGGAGTCAGATCGTACAGGATAGTCACCCATGGAGTAGAAGACTTATCATACGTGTTGTAGTGTGTAACGGAGTCAGATCGTACAGGATAGTCACCCATGGAGTAGAAGACTTATCATACGTGTTGTAGTGTGTAACGGAGTCAGATCGTACAGGATAGTCACCCACAGCTTGAAAAGGAGCCAATGGTGCCATTGAATTAGATATTTTTCAGTGGTGAGTACGTTGTCAAGCATGGCGGCGAGGTAGACGTGTTGGCGTGGCAGGGAGCACGAGATCAAGCATGTTGTGGGAGAGGAAACAACACGCTCAGCAGTACAGTGAAGCCCGTTACATACTGTACAGAAAGACCACAGGAATATGATATGACCTTGTATACATTGATTGGTGAGTGTACAGACAGTGTTGTACAACAGTATACTGTATCAATAGAAAATATCAGCCATGTGTTAGGATATTAGTGGATATGCTGAATGTATGCATGTGAACACATTGTGTGCAGCTCCTTTATAATCCATCTCCAGGATTTGCCATTGAGTTGTCAGGGTTTACAATGCTGTCTGGAAGATCTAAGTAAATTCTAAGCCTTCCCTGCTTCCCTCCCCCTTTCCTGCCTCCGCCCGTCTTCCCTCCCCTTCCCTCCCTCCGCCCGTCTTCCCTCCCCCTTCGCACGTCTTGCCCCCCTCCGCCCGTCTTCCCTCCCTCCGCCCGTCTTCCTCCCCCTTTCCTGCCTCCGCCCGTCTTCCCTCCCCTTCCCTCCTCCGCCCGTCTTCCCTCCCCCTTCGCACGTCTTGCCCCTCCGCCCGTCTTCCCTCCCCTTCCCTCCCTCCGCCTGTCTTCCCTCCCCCCCCTTCGCACGTCTTGCCCCCCTCTGCCCGTCTTTCCTCCTCTTCCCTCCCTCCGCCCGTCTTCCCTCCCCTTCCCTCCCTCCGCCCGTCTTCACCCCCTTCGCACATCTTGCCCCTCTCTGCCCGTCTTCCTTCCCCTTGGCCAGTCTTCCTCCCCCTTTACCCCCTTGGCCCGTCTTCCTTCCCCCTTGGCCCGTCTTCCTTCCCCCTTGGCCAGTCTTCCTTCCCCCTTGGCCAGTCTTCTCCTTCCCCCGTGGCCCGTCTTCCTTCCCCCCCCTGGCCCGTCTTCCTTCCCCCTTGGCCCGTCTTCCTTCCCCCTTGGCCCGTCTTCCTTCCCCCGTGGCCCGTCTTCCTTCCCCCTTGGCCCGTCTTCCTTCCCCCTTGGCCCGTCTTCCTTCCCCCTTGGCCTGTCTTGCCTCCCTCTGCCCGTCTTCCTTCCCCCCTTGGCCCGTCTTCCTCCCCCCCCTTGGCCCGTCTTCCTTCCCCCCCTTGGCCCGTCTTCCTTCCCCCGTGGCCCGTCTTCCTTCCCCCGTGGCCCGTCTTCCTTCCCCCCGTGGCCCGTCTTGCCTCCCTCTGCCTGTCATGCCTACTCCCCTTCCTCCCCCCTCTCTCCCTCCCTCTTCTTCCTGCTGCAGGGCAGAGTGGAGCAGTGGACATCAATCTTATGGCCGGCTTCTCGTCTTTAACTGTGGCGGACTGACACGGCCACAGAGCTTGTTACCCAGTTTACAGCACTGACCTGCTGGCTCATCTCTCACTCCCATTAAGAGAGTGAGAGATGGGGTGACATGGGAAAGAGGGAGAGGGAGGAGGGGAAGGAAGGAGAGAGCGACAGACTTACACAGCATGCATGCCAATAGCACACGCCTCTCCTCATCTATCCCTCTATCTAGCCATCTCTTCCCAAGGCTCTAAACCGCTTACAGAGCCCACACACACACAAAGGGAAGCTAGGACATGAGTATGTAAAGTAAAGAAGCCAACTCAGAGGAGTCCCAGAATTTTCTCTCCTCAAAGACAGACTTGTTGGTATTATAAAGGACAACTGAGAACAATTCAAGGACAAGGCTTAGTAAAAGGAAGTGTCACGAAACCATACGGATAGAAATACACTCAATGTGGTTCACGATGACACGCACACACACGTACACACACACACCTTGATCTGAACTGCAGAGTCTATACCATGGTTGCAGTGTCTGGAAAGCATACTCAGAGGCTGTTGTGCAAAAAGTACTACATTTACATTTACATTTAAGTCATTTAGCAGACGCTCTTATCCAGAGCGACTTACAAATTGGTGCATTCACCTAATGACATCCAGTGGAACAGTAGTGCATCTAAATCTTTTAAGGGGGTGAGAGGGATTACTTTATCTTATCCTAGGTATTCCTTAAAGAGGTGGGGTTTCAGGTGTCTCCGGAAGGTGGTGATTGACTCCGCTGTCCTGGCGTCGTGAGGGAGTTTGTTCCACCATTGGGGGGCCAGAGCAGCGAACAGTTTTGACTGGGCTGAGCGGGAACTGTACTTCCTCAGTGGTAGGGAGGCGAGCAGGCCAGAGGTGGATGAACGCAGTGCCCTTGTTTGGGTGTAGGGCCTGATCAGAGCCTGGAGGTACTGAGGTGCCGTTCCCCTCACAGCTCCGTAGGCAAGCACCATGACCACTTTCCCTTCCCTCCCACTAGCCCTGCCTGTGACCACTTTCCCTCCCCTCCCACTAGCCTAGCTCTGCCTGTGACCCCTTTCCATTCCCTCCCACTAGCCCTGCCTGTGACCACTTTCCCTTCCTTCCCACTAGCCCTGCCTGTGACCACTTTCCCTTCCTTCCCACTAGCCCTGCCTGTGACCACTTTCCCTTCCTTCCCACTAGCCCTGCCTGTGACCACTTTCCCTCCCCTCCCACTAGCCCTGCCTGTGACCACTTTCCCCCCCCAATCCCAGCCTAGCCCTGCCTGTGACCACTTTCCCTCCCCTCCCACTAGCCCTGCCTGTGACCACTTTCCCTTCCCTCCCACTAGCCTAGCTCTGCCTGTGACCACTTTCCCTGCCTGTGACCACTTTCCCTGCCTGTGACCACTTTCCCTCCCCTCCCACTAGCCTAGCTCTGCCTGTGACCACTTTCCCTCCCCTCCCACTAGCCCTGCCTGTGACCACTTTCCCTGCCTGTGACCACTTTCCCTCCCTTCCCACTTTCCCTGCCTGTGACCACTTTCCCTCCCCTCCCAATAGCCTAGCCCTGCCTGTGACCCCTTTCCATTCCCTCCCACTAGCCCTGCCTGTGACCACTTTCCCTTCCTTCCCACTAGCCCTGCCTGTGACCACTTTCCCTTCCTTCCCACTAGCCCTGCCTGTGACCACTTTCCCTTCCTTCCCACTAGCCCTGCCTGTGACCACTTTCCCTCCCCTCCCACTAGCCCTGCCTGTGACCACTTTCCCTCCCCTCCCAATAGCCTAGCCCTGCCTGTGACCACTTTCCCTCCCCTCCCACTAGCCCTGCCTGTGACCACTTTCCCTTCCCTCCCACTAGCCTAGCTCTGCCTGTGACCACTTTCCCTGCCTGTGACCACTTTCCCTGCCTGTGACCACTTTCCCTCCCCTCCCACTAGCCTAGCTCTGCCTGTGACCACTTTCCCTCCCCTCCCACTAGCCCTGCCTGTGACCACTTTCCTGCCTGTGACCACTTTCCCTCCCAATAGCCTAGCCCTGCCTGTGACCACTTTCCCTCCCCTCCCAATAGCCTAGCCCTGCCTGTGACCACTTTCCCTGCCTGTGACCACTTTCCCTCCCCTCCCACTAGCCCTGCCTGTGACCACTTTCCCTCCCCCCCAATAGCCTAGCCCTGCCTGTGACCACTTTCCCTCCCCTCCCACTAGCCCTGCCTGTGACCACTTTCCCTCCCCTCCCACTAGCCCTGCCTGTGACCACTTTCCCTCCCCTCCCACTAGCCCTGCCTGTGACCACTTTCCCTCCCCTCCCACTAGCCTAGCCCTGCCTGTGACTACTTTCCCTCCCCTCCCACTAGCCTAGCCCTGCCTGTGGCAGATTTCACTTCCCTCCCACTAGCCCTGCCTGTGGCCACTTTCCCTTCCCTGACCACTCAGCTGTCCATCTCCTTCTCCCTACACTACTAATACCAGGGATCACACAATTCTATTCTGAAAGAGATGTAGGCTGTGTCCCAAATTACCACCCTGGTCATGAGTAGTGTACTAAACATGGAATAGGGTGCCTTTTGGGTCCTGACGGTGTGTTAGCTAGTGGACAGAGGTGGCTGGGACACCTGGCAGATGATGACTGATAGACTGGTGTGGAAACAGCTTCTCTAGCGACTTCAGGGTGATGGGACTGCTGATAGGAGTCCTGCTGAGCTACAACCTCGGTCAACAGAGACAAATCCTGTTCAAATACACACCATTAGCCCAGCAGACCGAGGAGATTACATCTGTAGTCACAGACAGGAAGCACACTAAGACCAAGTCAAACAACTAGAACTGACAGTGCCAACAGGAAAGGCTATACACCAGACACACCCTGGCACTTACAGGACAGTAGGATGAGGTGTGTGTAGGGGATTTATCAGACTTTGATCATGTGTGGATGAGATGTAAATAGGGCTGAGTGCAGCAGTTTCAAATTAGTGTTTAACCAGCTAATCGTTGGCAGACATGGTCACCACACACACACACTAATGACAACTCAGTAGATACTGAAAGACAACAAGGCTTTTACAATCCAAAATAGCTGTATTTTGTGTTGAGACAAAACATTTGTTAGGGTTTTGACAGTGATGCAGGAGTGCGTTCTAATTCCACCAATGAGGAAAGTAGTCCTGAAAAGGGTCAGAGTAAAAACAGTTGATATAATATGTTTTTGTATGTCGTTTTTCTTAGAGAAAAAGGTTGGACATTTTGAACATTAAAACGTGTTCATCTCCATCTTGTTTCTTGCAAAAATCACCTTTCTTTTCACCCTTCGGCGAGAAAAATGCTTAAAATGTTATTCTGTACAAGATGGATGTCAAACATGAACTACAGGGTGTTTCTCTGCTCAGGGAAGATGACTGGGACATGGTGGCACTTCATCACCCAAAACCTTATCTTTGTCCATTTTTGGTTATTGTCTTTTTTGTTTGTTTTTCTGATTTCATACATAAAGCTTGGGCTTTTACACAATGCTACAAGGAGGACTTTAAAAAAAAAGTAAAGTAAAAAAAAAAGAAGAATTTACAACTTCTACCTCCCTCCTATACCCAAACACTCTGTTCTCTACAGGTGTACAGGGTAAGACAAGGTAGTCACTGTCTATATTCAGTTATCAGGGTGGATCATCCCTTTTTTTCATCGTCTTTGTACCAAATCCATACCACCCCCCCCCCCTGTACTTTCAGCTGAGGGAGGCGGGAGGAGCTCTGGTATCAATCTGGGCGTCTCTAGGTTCTGGAGGGGGCCTGGAGGAAGAGGAGAGCAGAGTAGGGTCCTCTGTGGTCCCAGGGCAGAGCAGAGCTGGGCAAGTGATCCAGGGACACTAGGACTGTTTGAGGCGTTTGCGTGGGGGTCCCAGGAAGGGGCACTGGGCCGAAGCCAGGGAGCGATAGGCCTCAGCCACCAGGTGGGGGTGGGATGCCACCATGGACTTCCAGCCAGACGTCTCCATCACCTCAGCAGCATGGCTAGAGGAGACAGAGAGAGAGGTGGGGGAGGCAGAGGAAGGGGCGAGAGAGGGGGAGGGACAAAGAGAGACAAGTCAGAAGGAGAGGAGGAAAGAGTGAGGCAGAGGAGAGACATTAGCACTGTTCTCACCTGGCCCCTCCATCCCATCCCTCCCTCCCTCCCTACATCCTCCACACAGGCCTGACAGACTGCATACCACTGGGCCCTGTGGGAATCCCCAGCCTCCTCACACCCTCAGGGTGCAGTACTGCACTATCACGCACACACATACATGGCCTTTAATGACATTTGTTCTGTGTATTAGTGTGTGTATGTTAATGAAAGTGAATGTGTGTCCAGCAGCATACCTCCCAGACATCCAAGCCCACCTCTGACCCAGTTCCCTGGTAGGGACATGTACCCCCTGTTCCCTCTAATGGCCAATGGGCTGTGAGCTATGAGCTGTGCCTGGGGTTAGCAGACCAGCAAAGGGCACAGAGAGCAGCCACAGCTGGAGAGCAGGCCGGGCCCAGGGGGGTGGGGGAGAGGAGAGAGAGAAGGTAGGGGGAGATGAAGGAGAAGCAGGGGGAGATGAAGGAGAAGCAGAGGGAGGGAAGGAAGGAGAGAGGGAGCGAGTGGAAGAGGAAGAGAGGTGGGGGCTAACAGTGGTGTTGACTGCAGGGCGGGGGGACGGAGGTCTGGGGTTTATTGGTTACGCTGTGTAGTTTCTTTTCTATATTCGTCGTCTTTATTGATTTCAGTTGTTGTCGATGTTGTCCGAGGGAGGAGGGTTGATAGCGCTTTGCAAGCCAGAGTCCCCCATGGTCAATTTCCACAACAAAAACAATACAGTCAAATTAAACTGTCATAATGCCCATAACCACAATTAATGACCAGTATTAGGAGTGGAATCACAGGAGAGAGAGAGAGAGAGGACAGAGAGAGAGAGAGAGAGAGAGAGAGAGAGAGGACAGAGAGAGAGAGAGAGAGAGGACAGAGAGAGAGGGAGAGAGAGAGAGACAGAGAGAGACAGAGACAGAGAGAGAGAGGACAGAGAGAGAGAGAGAGAGAGAGAGAGAGAGAGAGAAGAGGAGAGAGGAGAGAGAGAGAGAGAGAGAGAGAGAGAGAGACAGAGAGAGGAGAGAGGAGGACAGAGAGAGAGAGAGAGGACAGAGAGAGAGAGAGAGAGGACAGAGAGAGAGAGAGAGAGAGAGAGAGAGAGAGAGAGAGAGAGAGAGAGAGAGACAGAGAGAGAGGGACAGAGAGAGAGAGAGAGAGGAGAGAGAGAGAGAGAGAGAGGACAGAGAGAGAGAGAGAGAGAGACAGAGAGAGAGAGAGAGAGAGGACAGAGAGAGAGAGAGACAGAGAGAGAGAGAGGACAGAGAGAGAGAGAGACAAAGAGAGAGAGAGAGAGGACAGAGAGAGAGAGAGAGAGAGGACAGAGAGAGAGAGAGAGAGAGAGAGACAGGAGAGAGAGAGAGAGAGACAGAGAGAGAGAGAGAGAGGAGAGAGAGAGAGAGAGAGAGAGGACAGAGAGAGAGAGAGAGACAGAGAGAGAGAGAGAGAGGACAGAGAGAGAACAGAGGAGTAGGAGAGAGAAGAACAGAGGAGTAGGAGAGAGAGAGAACAGAGGAGTAGGAGAGAGAGAGAGAGAGAGAGAGAGAGAGAGAGAGAGAGAGAGAGAGAGAGAGAGAGAGAGAGAGAGAGAGCGTGAGAGAGAGAGGACAGAGGAGAGGAGAGAGAGAGGACAGGGAGTAGGAGAGAAAGAGAGAGGACAGTGTAGGAGAGAGGGGGGTCAGAGCGTAAGGTAACGGGGGAGAGGGTGACTGAGAAAGGAAAAAAACGACTCAAAGATGGAGAAAGAAAAGAGTGGATATGTGCAGGAGTAGGGACTGAAGAGAGTACAGAATATAGAGGACCAAGGCCCTCTTCACATAATTAAAAATGCCCTTATTGGTATGGCAAGTTTAATGGATGGCCTTCGTCAGTGTTGACTAAGGGAAGAGTAATGTCGTGTTCACAATCAATGTTGACGAATCATAAACAACCAGCACATTGAGGAGCAACCTCATGCCGTGTATGGCCTCGGTCATAGAGAATCGCTCTAGTTAAAGGGATACTTCGGGACATTGGCAATGAAGCCCTTTATCTACTTCCCCAAAGACAGATACAATTGTGGATACCATTTTAACGTCTTTGTGTCCAGTAACGTTAGCGCAATGCCTCAAAGTCTATGGCTATCCACTAGCATGCTACCTCTAACTTCCTTCATACTGGACACAGAGCTATAACATTCATCTGACTGAGGAAGTAGAGAAAAGGCCTCATTCTGAAATCCCAAAGTATACCTTTATATCCCTGCCATAAAAGTTCAAGTGTGTCAAAACATGTTTGCTGCTAAATTGCAGAATTGTAGAGAGTGTTTTGAGTGAGGGGTACAGTAAAGGTATGTGTTAGGTATTTAGCGAGAGTGTTCTGAGTGAGGGTTACAGTAACGGTATGTGTTAGGTATTTAGCGAGAGTGTTCTGAGTGAGGAGTACAGTAACGGTATGTGTTAGGTATTTAGCGAGAGTGTTCTGAGTGAGGGTTACAGTAACGGTATGTGCTAGGTATATAGCGAATGTTCTGAGTGAGGGGTACAGTAACGGTATGTGTTAGGTATATAGAGAGTGTTCTGAGTGAGGGGTACAGAAACGGTATGTGTTAGGTATTTAGCGAGAGTGTTCTGAGTGAGGGGTTACAGTAACGGTATGTGTTAGGTATATAGAGAGTGTTCTGAGTGAGGGTTACAGTAACGGTATGTGCTAGGTATATAGCGAATGTTCTGAGTGAGGGTTACAGTAACGGTATGTGTTAGGTATATAGAGAGTGTTCTGAGTGAGGGGTACAGAAACGGTATGTGTTAGGTATATAGACTGTTCTGAGTGAGGGTTACAGTAACGGTATGTGTTAGGTATATAGAGAGTGTTCTGAGTGAGGGGTACAGAAACGGTATGTGTTAGGTATATAGAGAGTGTTCTGAGTGAGGGTTACAGTAACGGTATGTGTTAGGTATTTAGCGAGAGTGTTCTGAGTGAGGAGTACAGTAACGGTATGTGTTAGGTATTTAGCGAGAGTGTTCTGAGTGAGGGTTACAGTAACGGTATGTGCTAGGTATATAGAGTGTTCTGAGGGTTACAGAAACGGTATGTGTTAGGTATATAGAGAGTGTTCTGAGTGAGGGGTACAGTAACGGTATGTGTTAGGTATTTAGCGAGAGTGTTCTGAGTGAGGGTTACAGTAACGGTATGTGTTAGGTATTTAGCGAGAGTGTTCTGAGTGAGGAGTACAGTAACGGTATGTGTTAGGTATTTAGCGAGAGTGTTCTGAGTGAGGGTTACAGTAACGGTATGTGCTAGGTATATAGCGAATGTTCTGAGTGAGGGGAACAGTAACGGTATGTGTTAGGTATATAGAGAGTGTTCTGAGTGAGGGGTACAGAAACGGTATGTGTTAGGTATTTAGCGAGAGTGTTCTGAGTGAGGGGTACAGTAACGGTATGTGTTAGGTATATAGAGAGTGTTCTGAGTGAGGGTTACAGTAACGGTATGTGCTAGGTATATAGCGAATGTTCTGAGTGAGGGTTACAGTAACGGTATGTGTTAGGTATATAGAGAGTGTTCTGAGTGAGGGGTACAGAAACGGTATGTGTTAGGTATATAGACTGTTCTGAGTGAGGGTTACAGTAACGGTATGTGTTAGGTATATAGAGAGTGTTCTGAGTGAGGGGTACAGAAACGGTATGTGTTAGGTATATAGAGAGTGTTCTGAGTGAGGGTTACAGTAACGGTATGTGTTAGGTATTTAGCGAGAGTGTTCTGAGTGAGGAGTACAGTAACGGTATGTGTTAGGTATTTAGCGAGAGTGTTCTGAGTGAGGGTTACAGTAACGGTATGTGCTAGGTATATAGAGTGTTCTGAGGGTTACAGAAACGGTATGTGTTAGGTATATAGAGAGTGTTCTGAGTGAGGGGTACAGTAACGGTATGTGTTAGGTATTTAGCGAGAGTGTTCTGAGTGAGGGTTACAGTAACGGTATGTGTTAGGTATATAGAGAGTGTTCTGAGTGAGGGGTACAGAAATGGTATGTGTTAGGTATATAGAGAGTGTTCTGAGTGAGGGTTACAGTAACGGTATGTGTTAGGTATATAGAGAGTGTTCTGAGTGAGGGTTACAGTAACAGTATGTGTTAGGTATATAGAGAGTGTTCTGAGTGAGGGTTACAGTAACGGTATGTGTTAGGTATATAGAGAGTGTTCTGAGTGAGGGGTACAGTAACGGTATGTGTTAGGTATATAGAGTGTTCTGAGTGAGGGGTACAGTAACGGTATGTGTTAGGTATATAGAGTGTTCTGAGTGAGGGGTACAGTAACGGTATGTGTTAGGTATTTAGCGAGAGTGTTCTGAGTGAGGGTTACAGTAACGGTATGTGTTAGGTATATAGAGAGTGTTCTGAGTGAGGGGTACAGAAACGGTATGTGTTAGGTATATAGAGTGTTCTGAGGGTTACAGAAACGGTATGTGTTAGGTATTTAGCGAGAGTGTTCTGAGTGAGGGTTACAGTAACGGTATGTGTTAGGTATTAAGCGAGAGTGTTCTGAGTGAGGGTTACAGTAACGGTATGTGTTAGGTATATAGAGAGTGTTCTGAGTGAGGGGTACAGTAACGGTATGTGTTAGGTATTTAGCGAGAGTGTTCTGAGTGAGGGTTACAGTAACGGTATGTGTTAGGTATTTAGCGAGAGTGTTCTGAGTGAGGAGTACAGTAACGGTATGTGTTAGGTATTTAGCGAGAGTGTTCTGAGTGAGGGTTACAGTAACGGTATGTGTTAGGTATATAGAGAGTGTTCTGAGTGAGGGTTACAGTAACAGTATGTGTTAGGTATATAGAGAGTGTTCTGAGTGAGGGTTACAGTAACGGTATGTGTTAGGTATATAGAGAGTGTTCTGAGTGAGGGGTACAGTAACGGTATGTGTTAGGTATATAGAGTGTTCTGAGTGAGGGGTACAGTAACGGTATGTGTTAGGTATTTAGCGAGAGTGTTCTGAGTGAGGGTTACAGTAACGGTATGTGTTAGGTATATAGAGAGTGTTCTGAGTGAGGGTTACAGTAATGGTATGTGTTAGGTATTTAGCGAGAGTGTTCTGAGTGAGGGTTACAGTAACGGTATGTGCTAGGTATATAGCGAATGTTCTGAGTGAGGGGTACAGTAACGGTATGTGTTAGGTATATAGAGAGTGTTCTGAGTGAGGGGTACAGAAACGGTATGTGTTAGGTATATAGAGTGTTCTGAGGGTTACAGAAACGGTATGTGTTAGGTATTTAGCGAGAGTGTTCTGAGTGAGGGTTACAGTAACGGTATGTGTTAGGTATTTAGCGAGAGTGTTCTGAGTGAGGGTTACAGTAACGGTATGTGTTAGGTATATAGAGAGTGTTCCGAGTGAGGGGTACAGTAACGGTATGTGTTAGGTATTTAGCGAGAGTGTTCTGAGTGAGGGTTACAGTAACGGTATGTGTTAGGTATTTAGCGAGAGTGTTCTGAGTGAGGAGTACAGTAACGGTATGTGTTAGGTATTTAGCGAGAGTGTTCTGAGTGAGGGTTACAGTAACGGTATGTGTTAGGTATATAGAGAGTGTTCTGAGTGAGGGGTACAGAAACGGTATGTGTTAGGTATATAGAGTGTTCTGAGGGTTACAGAAACGGTATGTGTTAGGTATTTAGCGAGAGTGTTCTGAGTGAGGGTTACAGTAACGGTATGTGTTAGGTATATAGAGAGTGTTCTGAGTGAGGGGTACAGAAACGGTATGTGTTAGGTATTTAGCGAGAGTGTTCTGAGTGAGGGTTACAGTAACGGTATGTGTTAGGTATATAGAGAGTGTTCTGAGTGAGGGTTACAGTAATGGTATGTGTTAGGTATTTAGCGAGAGTGTTCTGAGTGAGGGTTACAGTAACGGTATGTGCTAGGTATATAGAGAGTGTTCTGAGTGAGGGGTACAGAAACGGTATGTGTTAGGTATTTAGCGAGAGTGTTCTGAGTGAGGGTTACAGTAACGGTATGTGTTAGGTATATAGAGAGTGTTCTGAGTGAGGGTTACAGTAATGGTATGTGTTAGGTATTTAGCGAGAGTGTTCTGAGTGAGGGTTACAGTAACGGTATGTGCTAGGTATATAGCGAATGTTCTGAGTGAGGGGTACAGTAACGGTATGTGTTAGGTATTTAGCGAGAGTGTTCTGAGTGAGGAGTACAGTAACGGTATGTGTTAGGTATTTAGCGAGAGTGTTCTGAGTGAGGGTTACAGTAACGGTATGTGCTAGGTATATAGAGTGTTCTGAGGGTTACAGAAACGGTATGTGTTAGGTATATAGAGAGTGTTCTGAGTGAGGGGTACAGTAACGGTATGTGTTAGGTATTTAGCGAGAGTGTTCTGAGTGAGGGTTACAGTAACGGTATGTGTTAGGTATATAGAGAGTGTTCTGAGTGAGGGGTACAGAAATGGTATGTGTTAGGTATATAGAGAGTGTTCTGAGTGAGGGTTACAGTAACGGTATGTGTTAGGTATATAGAGAGTGTTCTGAGTGAGGGTTACAGTAACGTTATGTGTTAGGTATATAGAGTGTTCTGAGGGTTACAGTAACGGTATGTGTTAGGTATATAGAGAGTGTTCTGAGTGAGGGGTACAGAAACGGTATGTGTTAGGTATTTAGCGAGAGTGTTCTGAGTGAGGGTTACAGTAACGGTATGTGTTAGGTATATAGAGAGTGTTCTGAGGGTTACAGTAACGATATGTGTTAGGTATATAGCAAGAGTGTTCTGAGTGAGGGTTACAGTAACAGTATGTGTTAGGTATATAGAGAGTGTTCTGAGTGAGGGTTACAGTAACGGTATGTGTTAGGTATATAGAGAGTGTTCTGAGTGAGGGGTACAGTAACGGTATGTGTTAGGTATATAGAGTGTTCTGAGTGAGGGGTACAGTAACGGTATGTGTTAGGTATTTAGCGAGAGTGTTCTGAGTGAGGGTTACAGTAACGGTATGTGTTAGGTATTTAGCGAGAGTGTTCTGAGTGAGGAGTACAGTAACGGTATGTGTTAGGTATTTAGCGAGAGTGTTCTGAGTGAGGGTTACAGTAACGGTATGTGTTAGGTATATAGAGAGTGTTCTGAGTGAGGGTTACAGTAATGGTATGTGTTAGGTATTTAGCGAGAGTGTTCTGAGTGAGGGTTACAGTAACGGTATGTGCTAGGTATATAGCGAATGTTCTGAGTGAGGGGTACAGTAACGGTATGTGTTAGGTATATAGAGAGTGTTCTGAGTGAGGGGTACAGTAACGGTATGTGTTAGGTATTTAGCGAGAGTGTTCTGAGTGAGGGTTACAGTAACGGTATGTGTTAGGTATTTAGCGAGAGTGTTCTGAGTGAGGGGTACAGTAACGGTATGTGTTAGGTATTTAGCGAGAGTGTTCTGAGTGAGGGTTACAGTAACGGTATGTGTTAGGTATATAGAGAGTGTTCTGAGTGAGGGTTACAGTAACAGTATGTGTTAGGTATATAGAGAGTGTTCTGAGTGAGGGTTACAGTAACGGTATGTGTTAGGTATATAGAGAGTGTTCTGAGTGAGGGGTACAGTAACGGTATGTGTTAGGTATATAGAGTGTTCTGAGTGAGGGGTACAGTAACGGTATGTGTTAGGTATTTAGCGAGAGTGTTCTGAGTGAGGGTTACAGTAACGGTATGTGTTAGGTATATAGAGAGTGTTCTGAGTGAGGGTTACAGTAATGGTATGTGTTAGGTATTTAGCGAGAGTGTTCTGAGTGAGGGTTACAGTAACGGTATGTGTTAGGTATTAAGCGAGAGTGTTCTGAGTGAGGGTTACAGTAACGGTATGTGTTAGGTATATAGAGAGTGTTCTGAGTGAGGGGTACAGTAACGGTATGTGTTAGGTATTTAGCGAGAGTGTTCTGAGTGAGGGTTACAGTAACGGTATGTGTTAGGTATTTAGCGAGAGTGTTCTGAGTGAGGGTTACAGTAACGGTATGTGTTAGGTATTTAGCGAGAGTGTTCTGAGTGAGGGTTACAGTAACGGTATGTGTTAGGTATATAGAGAGTGTTCTGAGTGAGGGTTACAGTAATGGTATGTGTTAGGTATTTAGCGAGAGTGTTCTGAGTGAGGGTTACAGTAACGGTATGTGCTAGGTATATAGCGAATGTTCTGAGTGAGGGGTACAGTAACGGTATGTGTTAGGTATATAGAGAGTGTTCTGAGTGAGGGGTACAGAAACGGTATGTGTTAGGTATATAGAGTGTTCTGAGGGTTACAGAAACGGTATGTGTTAGGTATTTAGCGAGAGTGTTCTGAGTGAGGGTTACAGTAACGGTATGTGTTAGGTATATAGAGAGTGTTCTGAGTGAGGGTTACAGTAACGGTATGTGTTAGGTATATAGAGAGTGTTCTGAGTGAGGGTTACAGTAACGGTATGTGTTAGGTATATAGAGAGTGTTCTGAGTGAGGGTTACAGTAATGGTATGTGTTAGGTATTTAGCGAGAGTGTTCTGAGTGAGGGTTACAGTAACGGTATGTGCTAGGTATATAGAGAGTGTTCTGAGTGAGGGGTACAGAAACGGTATGTGTTCGGTATTTAGCGAGAGTGTTCTGAGTGAGGGTTACAGTAACGGTATGTGTTAGGTATATAGAGAGTGTTCTGAGTGAGGGTTACAGTAATGGTATGTGTTAGGTATTTAGCGAGAGTGTTCTGAGTGAGGGTTACAGTAACGGTATGTGCTAGGTATATAGCGAATGTTCTGAGTGAGGGGTACAGTAACGGTATGTGTTAGGTATTTAGCGAGAGTGTTCTGAGTGAGGGGTACAGTAACGGTATGTGTTAGGTATTTAGCGAGAGTGTTCTGAGTGAGGGTTACAGTAACGGTATGTGCTAGGTATATAGAGTGTTCTGAGGGTTACAGAAACGGTATGTGTTAGGTATATAGAGAGTGTTCTGAGTGAGGGGTACAGTAACGGTATGTGTTAGGTATTTAGCGAGAGTGTTCTGAGTGAGGGTTACAGTAACGGTATGTGTTAGGTATATAGAGAGTGTTCTGAGTGAGGGGTACAGAAATGGTATGTGTTAGGTATATAGAGAGTGTTCTGAGTGAGGGTTACAGTAACGGTATGTGTTAGGTATATAGAGAGTGTTCTGAGTGAGGGTTACAGTAACGTTATGTGTTAGGTATATAGAGTGTTCTGAGGGTTACAGTAACGGTATGTGTTAGGTATATAGAGAGTGTTCTGAGTGAGGGGTACAGAAACGGTATGTGTTAGGTATTTAGCGAGAGTGTTCTGAGTGAGGGTTACAGTAACGGTATGTGTTAGGTATATAGAGAGTGTTCTGAGGGTTACAGTAACGTATGTGTTAGGTATATAGAAGAGTGTTCTGAGTGAGGGTTACAGTAACAGTATGTGTTAGGTATATAGAGAGTGTTCTGAGTGAGGGTTACAGTAACGGTATGTGTTAGGTATATAGAGAGTGTTCTGAGTGAGGGTTACAGTAACGGTATGTGTTAGGTATAAGAGTGTTCTGAGTGAGGGTACAGTAACGGTATGTGTTAGGTATTTAGAGAGTGTTCTGAGTGAGGGTTACAGTAACGGTATGTGTTAGGTATTTAGCGAGAGTGTTCTGAGTGAGGAGTACAGTAACGGTATGTGTTAGGTATTTAGCGAGAGTGTTCTGAGTGAGGGTTACAGTAACGGTATGTGTTAGGTATATAGAGAGTGTTCTGAGTGAGGGTTACAGTAATGGTATGTGTTAGGTATTTAGCGAGAGTGTTCTGAGTGAGGGTTACAGTAACGGTATGTGCTAGGTATATAGCGAATGTTCTGAGTGAGGGGTACAGTAACGGTATGTGTTAGGTATATAGAGAGTGTTCCGAGTGAGGGGTACAGTAACGGTATGTGTTAGGTATTTAGCGAGAGTGTTCTGAGTGAGGGTTACAGTAACGGTATGTGTTAGGTATTTAGCGAGAGTGTTCTGAGTGAGGAGTACAGTAACGGTATGTGTTAGGTATTTAGCGAGAGTGTTCTGAGTGAGGGTTACAGTAACGGTATGTGTTAGGTATATAGAGAGTGTTCTGAGTGAGGGTTACAGTAACAGTATGTGTTAGGTATATAGAGAGTGTTCTGAGTGAGGGTTACAGTAACGGTATGTGTTAGGTATATAGAGAGTGTTCTGAGTGAGGGGTACAGTAACGTATGTGTTAGGTATATAGAGTGTTCTGAGTGAGGGGTACAGTAACGGTATGTGTTAGGTATTTAGCGAGAGTGTTCTGAGTGAGGGTTACAGTAACGGTATGTGTTAGGTATATAGAGAGTGTTCTGAGTGAGGGTTACAGTAATGGTATGTGTTAGGTATTTAGCGAGAGTGTTCTGAGTGAGGGTTACAGTAACGGTATGTGTTAGGTATTAAGCGAGAGTGTTCTGAGTGAGGGTTACAGTAACGGTATGTGTTAGGTATATAGAGAGTGTTCCGAGTGAGGGGTACAGTAACGGTATGTGTTAGGTATTTAGCGAGAGTGTTCTGAGTGAGGGTTACAGTAACGGTATGTGTTAGGTATTTAGCGAGAGTGTTCTGAGTGAGGAGTACAGTAACGGTATGTGTTAGGTATTTAGCGAGAGTGTTCTGAGTGAGGGTTACAGTAACGGTATGTGTTAGGTATATAGAGAGTGTTCTGAGTGAGGGTTACAGTAATGGTATGTGTTAGGTATTTAGCGAGAGTGTTCTGAGTGAGGGTTACAGTAACGGTATGTGCTAGGTATATAGCGAATGTTCTGAGTGAGGGGTACAGTAACGGTATGTGTTAGGTATATAGAGAGTGTTCTGAGTGAGGGGTACAGAAACGGTATGTGTTAGGTATATAGAGTGTTCTGAGGGTTACAGAAACGGTATGTGTTAGGTATTTAGCGAGAGTGTTCTGAGTGAGGGTTACAGTAACGGTATGTGTTAGGTATATAGAGAGTGTTCTGAGTGAGGGGTACAGAAACGGTATGTGTTAGGTATTTAGCGAGAGTGTTCTGAGTGAGGGTTACAGTAACGGTATGTGCTAGGTATATAGAGAGTGTTCTGAGTGAGGGGTACAGAAACGGTATGTGTTCGGTATTTAGCGAGAGTGTTCTGAGTGAGGGTTACAGTAACGGTATGTGTTAGGTATATAGAGAGTGTTCTGAGTGAGGGTTACAGTAATGGTATGTGTTAGGTATTTAGCGAGAGTGTTCTGAGTGAGGGTTACAGTAACGGTATGTGCTAGGTATATAGCGAATGTTCTGAGTGAGGGGTACAGTAACGGTATGTGTTAGGTATTTAGCGAGAGTGTTCTGAGTGAGGAGTACAGTAACGGTATGTGTTAGGTATTTAGCGAGAGTGTTCTGAGTGAGGGTTACAGTAACGGTATGTGCTAGGTATATAGAGTGTTCTGAGGGTTACAGAAACGGTATGTGTTAGGTATATAGAGAGTGTTCTGAGTGAGGGGTACAGTAACGGTATGTGTTAGGTATTTAGCGAGAGTGTTCTGAGTGAGGGTTACAGTAACGGTATGTGTTAGGTATATAGAGAGTGTTCTGAGTGAGGGTTACAGTAACGGTATGTGTTAGGTATATAGAGAGTGTTCTGAGTGAGGGGTACAGTAACGGTATGTGTTAGGTATATAGAGTGTTCTGAGTGAGGGGTACAGTAACGGTATGTGTTAGGTATTTAGCGAGAGTGTTCTGAGTGAGGGTTACAGTAACGGTATGTGTTAGGTATTTAGCGAGAGTGTTCTGAGTGAGGAGTACAGTAACGGTATGTGTTAGGTATTTAGCGAGAGTGTTCTGAGTGAGGGTTACAGTAACGGTATGTGTTAGGTATATAGAGAGTGTTCTGAGTGAGGGTTACAGTAATGGTATGTGTTAGGTATTTAGCGAGAGTGTTCTGAGTGAGGGTTACAGTAACGGTATGTGCTAGGTATATAGCGAATGTTCTGAGTGAGGGGTACAGTAACGGTATGTGTTAGGTATATAGAGAGTGTTCTGAGTGAGGGGTACAGTAACGGTATGTGTTAGGTATTTAGCGAGAGTGTTCTGAGTGAGGGTTACAGTAACGGTATGTGTTAGGTATATAGAGAGTGTTCTGAGTGAGGAGTACAGTAACGGTATGTGTTAGGTATTTAGCGAGAGTGTTCTGAGTGAGGGTTACAGTAACGGTATGTGCTAGGTATATAGAGAGTGTTCTGAGTGAGGGTTACAGTAACGGTATGTGTTAGGTATATAGAGAGTGTTCTGAGTGAGGGTTACAGTAACGGTATGTGTTAGGTATATAGAGAGTGTTCTGAGTGAGGGGCACAGTAACGGTATGTGTTAGGTATATAGAGTGTTCTGAGTGAGGGGTACAGTAACGGGTTAGGTATTTAGCGAGAGTGTTCTGAGTGAGGGTTACAGTAACGGTATGTGTTAGGTATATAGAGAGTGTTCTGAGTGAGGGTTACAGTAATGGTATGTGTTAGGTATTTAGCGAGAGTGTTCTGAGTGAGGGTTACAGTAACGGTATGTGTTAGGTATATAGCGAGAGTGTTCTGAGTGAGGGTTACAGTAACGGTATGTGTTAGGTATATAGAGAGTGTTCTGAGTGAGGGTACAGTAACGGTATGTGTTAGGTATTTAGCGAGAGTGTTCTGAGTGAGGGTTACAGTAACGGTATGTGTTAGGTATTTAGCGAGAGTGTTCTGAGTGAGGAGTACAGTAACGGTATGTGTTAGGTATTTAGCGAGAGTGTTCTGAGTGAGGGTTACAGTAACGGTATGTGTTAGGTATATAGAGAGTGTTCTGAGTGAGGGTTACAGTAATGGTATGTGTTAGGTATTTAGCGAGAGTGTTCTGAGTGAGGGTTACAGTAACGGTATGTGCTAGGTATATAGGGTACAGTAACGGTATGTGTTAGGTATATAGAGAGTGTTCTGAGTGAGGGGTACAGAAACGGTATGTGTTAGGTATATAGAGTGTTCTGAGGGTTACAGAAACGGTATGTGTTAGGTATTTAGCGAGAGTGTTCTGAGTGAGGGTTACAGTAACGGTATGTGTTAGGTATATAGAGAGTGTTCTGAGTGAGGGGTACAGAAACGGTATGTGTTAGGTATTTAGCGAGAGTGTTCTGAGTGAGGGTTACAGTAACGGTATGTGTTAGGTATATAGAGAGTGTTCTGAGTGAGGGGTTACAGAAACGGTATGTGTTAGGTATTTAGCGAGAGTGTTCTGAGTGAGGGTTACAGTAACGGTATGTGTTAGGTATATAGAGAGTGTTCTGAGTGAGGGTTACAGTAATGGTATGTGTTAGGTATTTAGCGAGAGTGTTCTGAGTGAGGGTTACAGTAACGGTATGTGCTAGGTATATAGCGAATGTTCTGAGTGAGGGGTACAGTAACGGTATGTGTTAGGTATTTAGCGAGAGTGTTCTGAGTGAGGGTTACAGTAACGGTATGTGTTAGGTATATAGAGAGTGTTCTGAGGGTTACAGTAACGGTATGTGTTAGGTATATAGAGTGTTCTGAGGGTTACAGAAACGGTATGTGTTAGGTATATAGAGAGTGTTCTGAGTGAGGGGTACAGTAACGGTATGTGTTAGGTATTTAGCGAGAGTGTTCTGAGTGAGGGTTACAGTAACGGTATGTGTTAGGTATATAGAGAGTGTTCTGAGTGAGGGGTACAGAAATGGTATGTGTTAGGTATATAGAGAGTGTTCTGAGTGAGGGTTACAGTAACGGTATGTGTTAGGTATATAGAGAGTGTTCTGAGTGAGGGTTACAGTAACGTTATGTGTTAGGTATATAGAGTGTTCTGAGGGTTACAGTAACGGTATGTGTTAGGTATATAGAGAGTGTTCTGAGTGAGGGGTACAGAAACGGTATGTGTTAGGTATTTAGCGAGAGTGTTCTGAGTGAGGGTTACAGTAACGGTATGTGTTAGGTATATAGAGAGTGTTCTGAGGGTTACAGTAACGATATGTGTTAGGTATATAGCAAGAGTGTTCTGAGTGAGGGTTACAGTAACAGTATGTGTTAGGTATATAGAGAGTGTTCTGAGTGAGGGTTACAGTAACGGTATGTGTTAGGTATATAGAGAGTGTTCTGAGTGAGGGGTACAGTAACGGTATGTGTTAGGTATATAGAGTGTTCTGAGTGAGGGGTACAGTAACGGTATGTGTTAGGTATTTAGAGAGTGTTCTGAGTGAGGGTTACAGTAACGGTATGTGTTAGGTATTTAGCGAGAGTGTTCTGAGTGAGGGTTACAGTAACGGTATGTGTTAGGTATTTAGCGAGAGTGTTCTGAGTGAGGGTTACAGTAACGGTATGTGTTAGGTATATAGAGAGTGTTCTGAGTGAGGGTTACAGTAATGGTATGTGTTAGGTATTTAGCGAGAGTGTTCTGAGTGAGGGTTACAGTAACGGTATGTGCTAGGTATATAGCGAATGTTCTGAGTGAGGGGTACAGTAACGGTATGTGTTAGGTATATAGAGAGTGTTCTGAGTGAGGGGTACAGAAACGGTATGTGTTAGGTATATAGAGTGTTCTGAGGGTTACAGAAACGGTATGTGTTAGGTATTTAGCGAGAGTGTTCTGAGTGAGGGTTACAGTAACGGTATGTGTTAGGTATATAGAGAGTGTTCTGAGTGAGGGTTACAGTAATGGTATGTGTTAGGTATTTAGCGAGAGTGTTCTGAGTGAGGGTTACAGTAACGGTATGTGCTAGGTATATAGCGAATGTTCTGAGTGAGGGTTACAGTAACGGTATGTGTTAGGTATATAGAGAGTGTTCTGAGTGAGGGTTACAGTAACGGTATGTGTTAGGTATATAGAGTATGTTCTGAGTGAGGGTTACAGTAACGGTATGTGTTAGGTATATAGAGAGTGTTCTGAGTGAGGGTTACAGTAATGGTATGTGTTAGGTATTTAGCGAGAGTGTTCTGAGTGAGGGTTACAGTAACGGTATGTGCTAGGTATATAGCGAATGTTCTGAGTGAGGGGTACAGTAACGGTATGTGTTAGGTATTTAGCGAGAGTGTTCTGAGTGAGGGTTACAGTAACGGTATGTGTTAGGTATTTAGCGAGAGTGTTCTGAGTGAGGGTTACAGTAACGGTATGTGCTAGGTATATAGAGTGTTCTGAGGGTTACAGAAACGGTATGTGTTAGGTATATAGAGAGTGTTCTGAGTGAGGGGTACAGTAACGGTATGTGTTAGGTATTTAGCGAGAGTGTTCTGAGTGAGGGTTACAGTAACGGTATGTGTTAGGTATATAGAGAGTGTTCTGAGTGAGGGGTACAGAAATGGTATGTGTTAGGTATATAGAGAGTGTTCTGAGTGAGGGTTACAGTAACGGTATGTGTTAGGTATTTAGCGAGAGTGTTCTGAGTGAGGGTTACAGTAACGGTATGTGTTAGGTATATAGAGAGTGTTCTGAGGGTTACAGTAACGATATGTGTTAGGTATATAGCAAGAGTGTTCTGAGTGAGGGTTACAGTAACAGTATGTGTTAGGTATATAGAGAGTGTTCTGAGTGAGGGTTACAGTAACGGTATGTGTTAGGTATATAGAGAGTGTTCTGAGTGAGGGGTACAGTAACGGTATGTGTTAGGTATATAGAGAGTGTTCTGAGTGAGGGGTACAGTAACGGTATGTGTTAGGTATTTAGCGAGAGTGTTCTGAGTGAGGGTTACAGTAACGGTATGTGTTAGGTATTTAGCGAGAGTGTTCTGAGTGAGGAGTACAGTAACGGTATGTGTTAGGTATTTAGCGAGAGTGTTCTGAGTGAGGGTTACAGTAACGGTATGTGTTAGGTATATAGAGAGTGTTCTGAGTGAGGGTTACAGTAATGGTATGTGTTAGGTATATAGAGTGTTCTGAGTGAGGGTTACAGTAACGGTATGTGCTAGGTATATAGCGAATGTTCTGAGTGAGGGTTACAGTAACGGTATGTGTTAGGTATATAGAGAGTGTTCTGAGTGAGGGGTACAGAAACGGTATGTGTTAGGTATATAGAGTGTTCTGAGGGTTACAGAAACGGTATGTGTTAGGTATTTAGCGAGAGTGTTCTGAGTGAGGGTTACAGTAACGGTATGTGTTAGGTATATAGAGAGTGTTCTGAGTGAGGGTTACAGTAATGGTATGTGTTAGGTATTTAGCGAGAGTGTTCTGAGTGAGGGTTACAGTAACGGTATGTGCTAGGTATATAGCGAATGTTCTGAGTGAGGGGTACAGTAACGGTATGTGTTAGGTATATAGAGAGTGTTCTGAGTGAGGGTTACAGTAACGGTATGTGTTAGGTATATAGAGTATGTTCTGAGTGAGGGGTACAGTAACGGTATGTGTTAGGTATATAGCAAGAGTGTTCTGAGTGAGGGGTACAGTAACGGTATGTGCTAGGTATATAGCGAATGTTCTGAGTGAGGGGTACAGTAACGGTATGTGTTAGGTATATAGCAAGAGTGTTCTGAGTGAGGGGTACAGTAACGGTATGTGTTAGGTATATAGCAAGAGTGTTCTGAGTGAGGGTTACAGTAACGGTATGTGTTAGGTATATAGAGAGTGTTCTGAGTGAGGGGTACAGAAACGGTATTTGTTAGGTATATAGAGAGTGTTCTGAGTGAGGGTTACAGTAACGGTATATGTTAGGTATATATAGAGTGTTCTGAGTGAGGGTTACAGTAACGATATGTGTTAGGTATATAGAGAGTGTTCTGAGTGAGGGTTACAGTAACGGTATGTGTTAGGTATATAGAGTGTTCTGAGGGTTACAGTAACGGTATGTGTTAGGTATTTAGCGAGAGTGTTCTGAGTGAGGGTTATAGTAACGGTATGTGTTAGGTATATAGAGAGTGTTCTGAGTGAGGGTTACAGTAACGGTATGTGTTAGGTATATAGAGAGTGTTCTGAGTGAGGGGTACAGTAACGGTATGTGTTAGGTATTTAGTGAGAGGGTTCTGAGTGAGGGTTACAGTAACGGTATGTGTTAGGTATATAGAGAGTGTTCTGAGTGAGGGTTACAGTAACGGTATGTGTTAGGTATATAGAGAGTGTTCTGAGTGAGGGGTACAGAAACGGTATGTGTTAGGTATATAGAGAGTGTTCTGAGTGAGGGTTACAGTAACGGTATATGTTAGGTATATAGAGAGTGTTGAGTGAGGGTTACAGTAACGGTATGTGTTAGGTATATAGAGTATGTTCTGAGTGAGGGGTACAGAAATGGTATGTGTTAGGTATATAGAGAGTGTTCTGAGTGAGGGTTACAGTAACGGTATGTGTTAGGTATATAGAGTGTTCTGAGTGAGGGTTACAGTAACGGTATGTGTTAGGTATTTAGCGAGAGTGTTCTGAGTGAGGGTTACAGTAACGGTATGTGTTAGGTATTTAGAGAGTGTTCTGAGTGAGGGTTACAGTAACGGTATGTGCTAGGTATATAGAGAGTGTTCTGAGTGAGGGTTACAGTAACGGTATGTGTTAGGTATTTAGCGAGAGTGTTCTGAGTGAGGGTTACAGTAACGGTATGTGTTAGGTATTTAGCGAGAGTGTTCTGAGTGAGGAGTACAGTAACGGTATGTGTTAGGTATTTAGCGAGTGTTCTGAGTGAGGGTTACAGTAACGGTATGTGCTAGGTATATAGCGAATGTTCTGAGTGAGGGTTACAGTAACGGTATGTGTTAGGTATATAGAGAGTGTTCTGAGTGAGGGGTACAGAAACGGTATGTGTTAGGTATTTAGCGAATGTTCTGAGTGAGGGTTACAGTAACGGTATGTGTTAGGTATTTAGCGAGAGTGTTCTGAGTGAGGGTTACAGTAACGGTATGTGCTAGGTATATAGCGAATGTTCTGAGTGAGGGTTACAGTAACGGTATGTGTTAGGTATATAGCAAGAGTGTTCTGAGTGAGGGTTACAGTAACGGTATGTGTTAGGTATATAGTGTTCTGAGTGAGGGTTACAGAAACGGTATGTGTTAGGTATATAGAGAGTGTTCTGAGTGAGGGGTACAGAAATGGTATGTCTTAGGTATATAGAGAGTGTTCTGAGTGAGGGTTACAGTAACGGTATGTGTTAGGTATTTAGCGAGAGTGTTCTGAGTGAGGGTTACAGTAACGGTATGTGCTAGGTATATAGCGAATGTTCTGAGTGAGGGGTACAGTAACGGTATGTGTTAGGTATATAGCAAGAGTGTTCTGAGTGAGGGTTACAGTAACGGTATGTGTTAGGTATATAGAGTGTTCTGAGTGAGTTACAGAAACGGTATGTGTTAGGTATATAGAGTGTTCTGAGTGAGGGGTACAGAAATGGTATGTCTTAGGTATATAGAGAGTGTTCTGAGTGAGGGTTACAGTAACGGTATGTGTTAGGTATTTAGCGAGAGTGTTCTGAGTGAGGGTTACAGTAACGGTATATAGAGTGTGTTCTGAGTGAGGGGTACAGAAATGGTATGTGTTAGGTATATAGAGAGTGTTCTGAGTGAGGGTTACAGTAACGTTATGTGTTAGGTATATAGAGTGTTCTGAGTGAGGGTTACAGTAACGGTATGTGTTAGGTATATAGAGTGTTCTGAGGGTTACAGTAACGGTATGTGTTAGGTATATAGAGAGTGTTCTGAGTGAGGGGTACAGTAAACGGTATGTGTTAGGTATTTAGCGAGAGTGTTCTGAGTGAGGGTTACAGTAACGGTATGTGTTAGGTATATAGAGAGTGTTCTGAGGGTTACAATAACGATATGTGTTAGGTATATAGCAAGAGTGTTCTGAGTGAGGGGTACAGTAACGGTATGTGCTAGGTATATAGCGAATGTTCTGAGTGAGGGTTACAGTAACGGTATGTGTTAGGTATATAGAGAGTCTTCTGAGTGAGGGGTACAGTAACGGTATGTGTTAGGTATTTAGCGAGAGTGTTCTGAGTGAGGGTTACAGTAACGGTATGTGTTAGGTATATAGAGAGTGTTCTGAGTGAGGGGTACAGAAACGGTATGTGTTAGGTATATAGAGTGTTCTGAGTGAGGGTTACAGTAACGGTATGTGTTAGGTATATAGAGAGTGTTCTGAGTGAGGGGTACAGTAACGGTATGTGTTAGGTATTTAGCGAGAGTGTTCTGAGTGAGGGTTACAGTAACGGTATGTGTTAGGTATATAGAGAGTGTTCTGAGTGAAGGGTACAGAAACGGTATGTGTTAGGTATATAGAGAGTGTTCTGAGTGAGGGTTACAGTAACGGTATGTGTTAGGTATATAGAGTATGTTCTGAGTGAGGGGTACAGTAACGGTATGTGTTAGGTATATAGCAAGAGTGTTCTGAGTGAGGGGTACAGTAACGGTATGTGTTAGGTATATAGCGAGAGTGTTCTGAGTGAGGGTTACAGTAACGGTATGTGTTAGGTATATAGAAGAGTGTTCTGAGTGAGGGGTACAGTAACGGTATGTGTTAGGTATATAGCAAGAGTGTTCTGAGTGAGGGTTACAGTAACGGTATGTGTTAGGTATATAGAGAGTGTTCTGAGTGAGGGGTACAGAAACGGTATTTGTTAGGTATATAGAGAGTGTTCTGAGTGAGGGTTACAGTAACGGTATATGTTAGGTATATAGAGAGTGTTCTGAGTGAGGGTTACAGTAACGGTATGTGTTAGGTATATAGAGTATGTTCTGAGTGAGGGGTACAGAAATGGTATGTGTTAGGTATATAGAGAGTGTTCTGAGTGAGGGTTACAGTAACGATATGTGTTAGGTATATAGAGAGTGTTCTGAGTGAGGGTTACAGTAACGGTATGTGTTAGGTATATAGAGTGTTCTGAGGGTTACAGTAACGGTATGTGTTAGGTATTTAGCGAGAGTGTTCTGAGTGAGGGTTATAGTAACGGTATGTGTTAGGTATATAGAGAGTGTTCTGAGTGAGGGTTACAGTAACGGTATGTGTTAGGTATATAGAGAGTGTTCTGAGTGAGGGGTACAGTAACGGTATGTGTTAGGTATTTAGTGAGAGGGTTCTGAGTGAGGGTTACAGTAACGGTATGTGTTAGGTATATAGAGAGTGTTCTGAGTGAGGGTTACAGTAACGGTATGTGTTAGGTATATAGAGAGTGTTCTGAGTGAGGGGTACAGAAACGGTATGTGTTAGGTATATAGAGAGTGTTCTGAGTGAGGGTTACAGTAACGGTATATGTTAGGTATATAGAGAGTGTTGAGTGAGGGTTACAGTAACGGTATGTGTTAGGTATATAGAGTATGTTCTGAGTGAGGGGTACAGAAATGGTATGTGTTAGGTATATAGAGAGTGTTCTGAGTGAGGGTTACAGTAACGGTATGTGTTAGGTATATAGAGAGTGTTCTGAGTGAGGGTTACAGTAACGGTATGTGTTAGGTATTTAGCGAGAGTGTTCTGAGTGAGGAGTACAGTAACGGTATGTGTTAGGTATTTAGCGAGAGTGTTCTGAGTGAGGGTTACAGTAACGGTATGTGCTAGGTATATAGAGAGTGTTCTGAGTGAGGGTTACAGTAACGGTATGTGTTAGGTATTTAGCGAGAGTGTTCTGAGTGAGGGTTACAGTAACGGTATGTGTTAGGTATTTAGCGAGAGTGTTCTGAGTGAGGAGTACAGTAACGGTATGTGTTAGGTATTTAGCGAGAGTGTTCTGAGTGAGGGTTACAGTAACGGTATGTGCTAGGTATATAGCGAATGTTCTGAGTGAGGGGTACAGTAACGGTATGTGTTAGGTATATAGAGAGTGTTCTGAGTGAGGGGTACAGAAACGGTATGTGTTAGGTATTTAGCGAATGTTCTGAGTGAGGGTTACAGTAACGGTATGTGTTAGGTATTTAGCGAGAGTGTTCTGAGTGAGGGTTACAGTAACGGTATGTGCTAGGTATATAGCGAATGTTCTGAGTGAGGGGTACAGTAACGGTATGTGTTAGGTATATAGCAAGAGTGTTCTGAGTGAGGGTTACAGTAACGGTATGTGTTAGGTATATAGAGTGTTCTGACGGTTACAGAAACGGTATGTGTTAGGTATATAGAGAGTGTTCTGAGTGAGGGGTACAGAAATGGTATGTCTTAGGTATATAGAGAGTGTTCTGAGTGAGGGTTACTCTAACGGTATGTGTTAGGTATTTAGCGAGAGTGTTCTGAGTGAGGGTTACAGTAACGGTATGTGCTAGGTATATAGCGAATGTTCTGAGTGAGGGGTACAGTAACGGTATGTGTTAGGTATATAGAAGAGTGTTCTGAGTGAGGGTTACAGTAACGGTATGTGTTAGGTATATAGAGTGTTCTGACGGTTACAGAAACGGTATGTGTTAGGTATATAGAGAGTGTTCTGAGTGAGGGGTACAGAAATGGTATGTCTTAGGTATATAGAGAGTGTTCTGAGTGAGGGTTACAGTAACGGTATGTGTTAGGTATTTAGCGAGAGTGTTCTGAGTGAGGGTTACAGTAACGGTATGTGTTAGGTATATAGAGTGTGTTCTGAGTGAGGGGTACAGAAATGGTATGTGTTAGGTATATAGAGAGTGTTCTGAGTGAGGGTTACAGTAACGTTATGTGTTAGGTATATAGAGTGTTCTGAGTGAGGGTTACAGTAACGGTATGTGTTAGGTATATAGAGTGTTCTGAGGGTTACAGTAACGGTATGTGTTAGGTATATAGAGAGTGTTCTGAGTGAGGGGTACAGTAAACGGTATGTGTTAGGTATTTAGCGAGAGTGTTCTGAGTGAGGGTTACAGTAACGGTATGTGTTAGGTATATAGAGAGTGTTCTGAGGGTTACAATAACGATATGTGTTAGGTATATAGAGAGTGTTCTGAGTGAGGGTTACAGTAACGGTATATGTTAGGTATATAGAGAGTGTTCTGAGTGAGGGTTACAGTAACGGTATGTGTTAGGTATATAGAGTATGTTCTGAGTGAGGGGTACAGTAACGGTATGTGTTAGGTATATAGAGAGTGTTCTGAGTGAGGGGTACAGAAACGGTATGTGTTAGGTATATAGAGAGTGTTCTGAGTGAGGGTTACAGTAACGGTATGTGTTAGGTATATAGAGTATGTTCTGAGTGAGGGGTACAGTAACGGTATGTGTTAGGTATATAGCAAGAGTGTTCTGAGTGAGGGGTACAGTAACGGTATGTGCTAGGTATATAGCGAATGTTCTGAGTGAGGGGTACAGTAACGGTATGTGTTAGGTATATAGCAAGAGTGTTCTGAGTGAGGGGTACAGTAACGGTATGTGTTAGGTATATAGCAAGAGTGTTCTGAGTGAGGGTTACAGTAACGGTATGTGTTAGGTATATAGAGAGTGTTCTGAGTGAGGGGTACAGAAACGGTATTTGTTAGGTATATAGAGAGTGTTCTGAGTGAGGGTTACAGTAACGGTATATGTTAGGTATATAGAGAGTGTTCTGAGTGAGGGTTACAGTAACGGTATGTGTTAGGTATATAGAGTATGTTCTGAGTGAGGGGTACAGAAATGGTATGTGTTAGGTATATAGAGAGTGTTCTGAGTGAGGGTTACAGTAACGATATGTGTTAGGTATATAGAGAGTGTTCTGAGTGAGGGTTACAGTAACGGTATGTGTTAGGTATATAGAGTGTTCTGAGGGTTACAGAAACGGTATGTGTTAGGTATTTAGCGAATGTTCTGAGTGAGGGTTACAGTAACGGTATGTGTTAGGTATTTAGCGAGAGTGTTCTGAGTGAGGGTTACAGTAACGGTATGTGCTAGGTATATAGCGAATGTTCTGAGTGAGGGGTACAGTAACGGTATGTGTTAGGTATATAGCAAGAGTGTTCTGAGTGAGGGTTACAGTAACGGTATGTGTTAGGTATATAGAGTGTTCTGACGGTTACAGAAACGGTATGTGTTAGGTATATAGAGAGTGTTCTGAGTGAGGGGTACAGAAATGGTATGTCTTAGGTATATAGAGAGTGTTCTGAGTGAGGGTTACAGTAACGGTATGTGTTAGGTATTTAGCGAGAGTGTTCTGAGTGAGGGTTACAGTAACGGTATGTGTTAGGTATATAGAGTGTTCTGGGTGAGGGGTACAGTAACGGTATGTGTTAGGTATTTAGCGAGAGTGTTCTGAGTGAGGGTTACAGTAACGGTATGTGTTAGGTATATAGAGAGTGTTCTGAGGGTTACAGTAACGATATGTGTTAGGTATATAGCAAGAGTGTTCTGAGTGAGGGTTACAGTAACAGTATGTGTTAGGTATATAGCAAGAGTGTTCTGAGTGAGGGTTACAGTAACGGTATGTGTTAGGTATATAGAGAGTGTTCTGAGTGAGGGTTACAGTAACGGTATGTGTTAGGTATATAGAGAGTGTTCTGAGTGAGGGGAACAGAAACGGTATGTGTTAGGTATATAGAGTGTTCTGGGTGAGGGGTACAGTAACGGTATGTGTTAGGTATTTAGCGAGAGTGTTCTGAGTGAGGGTTACAGTAACGGTATGTGTTAGGTATATAGAGAGTGTTCTGAGGGTTACAGTAACGATATGTGTTAGGTATATAGCAAGAGTGTTCTGAGTGAGGGTTACAGTAACAGTATGTGTTAGGTATATAGCAAGAGTGTTCTGAGTGAGGGTTACAGTAACGGAATGTGTTAGGTATATAGAGAGTGTTCTGAGTGAGGGTTACAGTAACGGTATGTGTTAGGTATATAGAGAGTGTTCTGAGTGAGGGGAACAGAAACGGTATGTGTTAGGTATATAGAGAGTGTTCTGAGTGAGGGTTACAGTAACGGTATGTGTTAGGTATATAGAGAGTGTTCTGAGTGAGGGTTACAGTAACGGTATGTGTTAGGTATATAGAGTGTTCTGAGGGTTACAGTAACGGTATGTGTTAGGTATATAGAGAGTGTTCTGAGTGAGGGTTACAGTAACGGTATGTGTTAGGTATATAGAGAGTGTTCTGAGTGAGGGGTACAGAAACGGTATGTGTTAGGTATATAGAGAGTGTTCTGAGTGAGGGTTACAGTAACGGTATGTGTTAGGTATATAGAGAGTGTTCTGAGTGAGGGTTACAGTAACGTTATGTGTTAGGTATATAGAGTGTTCTGAGTGAGGGTTACAGTAACGGTATGTGTTAGGTATATAGCAAGAGTGTTCTGAGTGAGGGGTACAGTAACGGTATGTGTTAGGTATTTAGCGAGAGTGTTCTGAGTGAGGAGTACAGTAACGGTATGTGTTAGGTATTTAGCGAGAGTGTTCTGAGTGAGGGTTACAGTAACGGTATGTGCTAGGTATATAGCGAATGTTCTGAGTGAGGGGTACAGTAACGGTATGTGTTAGGTATATAGAGAGTGTTCTGAGGGTTACAGTAACGATATGTGTTAGGTATTTAGCGAGAGTGTTCTGAGTGAGGGTTACAGTAACGGTATGTGTTAGGTATATAGAGAGTGTTCTGAGTGAGGGGTACAGTAACGGTATGTGTTAGGTATTTAGAGAGTGTTCTGAGTGAGGGGTACAGAAACGGTATGTGTTAGGTATATAGAGAGTGTTCTGAGTGAGGGTTACAGTAACGGTATGTGTTAGGTATATAGAGAGTGTTCAGAGTGAGGGGTACAGTAACGGTATGTGTTAGGTATTTAGCGAGAGTGTTCTGAGTGAGGGTTACAGTAACGGTATGTGTTAGGTATTTAGCGAGAGTGTTCTGAGTGAGGGTTACAGTAACGGTATGTGCTAGGTATATAGCGAATGTTCTGGTGAGGGTACAGTAACGGTATGTGTTAGGTATATAGAGAGTGTTCTGAGGTTACAGTAACGATATGTGTTAGGTATTTAGCGAGAGTGTTCTGAGTGAGGGTTACAGTAACGGTATGTGTTAGGTATATAGAGAGTGTTCTGAGTGAGGGGTACAGAAACGGTATGTGTTAGGTATATAGAGAGTGTTCTGAGTGAGGTTACAGTAACGGTATGTGTTAGGTATATAGAGTGTTCTGAGGTTACAGTAACGGTATGTGTTAGGTATATAGAGTGTTCTGGGTGAGGTACAGTAACGGTATGTGTTAGGTATTTAGCGAAGTGTTCTGAGTGAGGGTTACAGTAACGGTATGTGTTAGGTATATAGAGAGTGTTCTGAGGGTTACAGTAACGGTGTTAGGTATATAGCAAGAGTGTTCTGAGTGAGGTTACAGTAACAGTATGTGTTAGGTATATAGCAAGAGTGTTCTGAGTGAGGGTTACAGTAACGGTATGTGTTAGGTATATAGAAGTGTTCTGAGTGAGGGTTACAGTAACGGTATGTGTTAGGTATATAGAGAGTGTTCTGAGTGAGGGGTACAGAAACGGTATGTGTTAGGTATATAGAGTGTTCTGAGTGAGGGTTACAGTAACAGTATGTGTTAGGTATATAGAGTGTTCTGAGTGAGGTTACAGTAACGGTATGTGTTAGGTATATAGAGTGTTCTGAGGGTTACAGTAACGGTATGTGTTAGGTATATAGAGAGTGTTCTGAGGGTTACAGTAACGATATGTGTTAGGTATTTAGCGAGAGTGTTCTGAGTGAGGGTTACAGTAACGGTATGTGTTAGGTATATAGAGAGTGTTCTGAGTGAGGGGTACAGTAACGGTATGTGTTAGGTATTTAGAGAGTGTTCTGAGTGAGGGGTACAGAAACGGTATGTGTTAGGTATATAGAGAGTGTTCTGAGTGAGGGTTACAGTAACGGTATGTGTTAGGTATATAGAGAGTGTTCAGAGTGAGGGGTACAGTAACGGTATGTGTTAGGTATTTAGCGAGAGTGTTCTGAGTGAGGGTTACAGTAACGGTATGTGTTAGGTATTTAGCGAGAGTGTTCTGAGTGAGGGTTACAGTAACGGTATGTGCTAGGTATATAGCGAATGTTCTGAGTGAGGGGTACAGTAACGGTATGTGTTAGGTATATAGAGAGTGTTCTGAGGGTTACAGTAACGATATGTGTTAGGTATTTAGCGAAGTGTTCTGAGTGAGGGTTACAGTAACGGTATGTGTTAGGTATATAGAGAGTGTTCTGAGTGAGGGTACAGAAACGGTATGTGTTAGGTATATAGAAGTGTTCTGAGTGAGGGTTACAGTAACGGTATGTGTTAGGTATATAGAGTGTTCTGAGGTTACAGTAACGGTATGTGTTAGGTATATAGAGTGTTCTGGGTGAGGGTACAGTAACGGTATGTGTTAGGTATTTAGCGAGTGTTCTGAGTGAGGGTTACAGTAACGGTATGTGTTAGGTATATAGAGTGTTCTGAGGGTTACAGTAACGATATGTGTTAGGTATATAGCAAGAGTGTTCTGAGTGAGGGTTACAGTAACAGTATGTGTTAGGTATATAGCAAGAGTGTTCTGAGTGAGGGTTACAGTAACTGTATGTGTTAGGTATATAGAGAGTGTTCTGAGTGAGGGTTACAGTAACGGTATGTGTTAGGTATATAGAGAGTGTTCTGAGTGAGGGTACAGTAACGGTATGTGTTAGGTATATAGAAGTGTTCTGAGTGAGGGTTACAGTAACGGTATGTGTTAGGTATATAGAAGTGTTCTGAGTGAGGGTTACAGTAACGTGTATGTTAGGTATATAGAGTGTTCTGAGGGTTACAGTAACGGTATGTGTTAGGTATATAGAGAGTGTTCTGAGTGAGGGTACAGTAACGGTATGTGCTAGGTATATAGCGAATGTTCTGAGTGAGGTTACAGTAACGGTATGTGTTAGGTATATAGAGTGTTCTGAGGGTTACAGTAACGATATGTGTTAGGTATTTAGCGAGAGTGTTCTGAGTGAGGTTACAGTAACGGTATGTGTTAGGTATATAGAGAGTGTTCTGAGGAGGGTTACAGTAACGGTATGTGTTAGGTATATAGAAGTGTTCTGAGTGAGGGGTACAGTAACGGTATGTGTTAGGTATATAGAGAGTGTTCTGAGTGAGGGGTTACAGTAACGGTATGTGTTAGGTATATAGAAGTGTTCTGAGTGAGGGTTACAGTAACGGTATGTGTTAGGTATATAGAGAGTGTTCTGAGTGAGGGTTACAGTAACGTTATGTGTTAGGTATATAGAGTGTTCTGAGTGAGGTTACAGTAACGGTATGTGCTAGGTATATAGAGAATGTTCTGAGTGAGGGTTACAGTAACAGTATGTGTTAGGTATATAGCAAGTGTTCTGAGTGAGGTTACAGTAACGGTATGTGTTAGGTATTTAGCGAGAGTGTTCTGAGTGAGGAGTTACAGTAACGGTATGTGTTAGGTATTTAGCGAATGTTCTGAGTGAGGGTTACAGTAACGGTATGTGCTAGGTATATAGTTACAGTAACGTATGTGTTAGGTATATAGAGTGTTCTGAGTGAGGTTACAGTAACGGTATGTGTTAGGTATATAGCAGAGTGTTCTGAGTGAGAGGTACAGTAATGGTATGTGTTAGGTATTTAGCGAAGTGTTCTGAGTGAGGGTTACAGTAACGGTATGTGTTAGGTATTTAGCGAAGTGTTCTGAGTGAGGTTACAGTAACGGTATGTGTTAGGTATATAGCGAATGTTCTGGTGAGGGTACAGTAACGGTATGTGTTAGGTATATAGAGTGTTCTGAGGGGTTACAGTAACGTATGTGTTAGGTATTTAGCGAGTGTTCTGAGTGAGGGTTACAGTAACGGTATGTGTTAGGTATATAGAGAGTGTTCTGAGTGAGGGGTACAGTAACGGTATGTGTTAGGTATTTAGAAGTGTTCTGAGTGAGGGTACAGTAACGGTATGTGTTAGGTATATAGAGAGTGTTCTGAGTGAGGTTACAGTAACGGTATGTGTTAGGTATATAGAGAGTGTTCTGAGTGAGGTTACAGTAACGGTATGTGTTAGGTATTTAGCGAAGTGTTCTGAGTGAGGGTTACAGTAACGGTATGTGTTAGGTATTTAGCGAGAGTGTTCTGAGTGAGGTTACAGTAGCGGTATGTGCTAGGTATATAGCGAATGTTCTGAGTGAGGGTTACAGTAACGGTATGTGTTAGGTATATAGAGAGTGTTCTGAGGGTTACAGTAACGATATGTGTTAGGTATTTAGAAGTGTTCTGAGTGAGGGTTACAGTAACGGTATGTGTTAGGTATATAGAGAGTGTTCTGAGTGAGGGTACAGAAACGGTATGTGTTAGGTATATAGAGAGTGTTCTGAGTGAGGGTTACAGTAACGGTATGTGTTAGGTATATAGAGTGTTCTGAGTGAGGGTTACAGTAACGGTATGTGTTAGGTATATAGAGTGTTCTGTGTTCTAACGGTATGTGTTAGGTATATAGAGTGTTCTGGGTGAGGGTAAGTAACGGTATGTGTTAGGTATTTAGCGAAGTGTTCTGAGTGAGGGTTACAGTAACGGTATGTGTTAGGTATATAGAAGTGTTCTGAGGGTTACAGTAACGATATGTGTTAGGTATATAGCAAGAGTGTTCTGAGTGAGGGTTACAGTAACAGTATGTGTTAGGTATATAGCAAAGTGTTCTGAGTGAGGGTTACAGTAACGGTATGTGTTAGGTATATAGAAGTGTTCTGAGTGAGGGTTACAGTAACGGTATGTGTTAGGTATATAGAGAGTGTTCTGAGTGAGGGTTACAGTAACGGTATGTGTTAGGTATATAGAGTGTTCTGAGTGAGGTTACAGTAACGGTATGTGTTAGGTATATAGAGAGTGTTCTGAGTGAGGGTTACAGTAACGGTATGTGTTAGGTATATAGAGTGTTCTGAGGGTTACAGTAACGGTATGTGTTAGGTATATAGAGAGTGTTCTGAGTGGGGTACAGTAACGGTATGTGCTAGGTATATAGCGAATGTTCTGAACAATAACAGTATGTGTTAGGTATATAGAAGTGTTCTGAGGTTTACAGTAGATGTGTTAGGTATTTAGCGAAGTGTTCTGAGTGAGGTTACAGTAACGGTATGTGTTAGGTATATAGAGAGTGTTCTGAGTGAGGGGTACAGTAACGGTATGTGTTAGGTATATAGAAGTGTTCTGAGTGAGGGGTTACAGAAACGGTATGTGTTAGGTATATAGAGTGTTCTGAGTGAGGTTACAGTAACGGTATGTGTTAGGTATATAGAAGTGTTCTGAGTGAGGGTACAGTAACGGTATGTGTTAGGTATTTAGAAAGTGTTCTGGTGAGGGTTACAGTAGCAGTATGTGTTAGGTATATAGAGTGTTCTGAGTGAGGGTTACAGTAACGGTATGTGTTAGGTATATAGAAGTGTTCTGAGTGAGGGTTACAGTAACGGTATGTGTTAGGTATATAGAAGTGTTCTGAGTGAGGTTACAGTAACGGTATGTGTTAGGTATATAGAGAGTGTTCTGAGTGAGGGTTACAGTAACGGTATGTGTTAGGTATATAGAAGTGTTCTGAGTGAGGGTTACAGTAACGGTATGTGTTAGGTATATAGAGTGTTCTGAGTGAGGGGTACAAAACGGTATGTGTTAGGTATATAGAGTGTTCTGAGTGAGGGTTACAGTAACGGTATGTGTTAGGTATATAGAAGTGTTCTGAGTATACAGTAACGTTATGTGTTAGGTATATAGAGTGTTCTGAGTGAGGGTTACAGTAACGGTATGTGTTAGGTATATAGCGAATGTTCTGAGTGTTACAGTAACAGTATGTGTTAGGTATATAGCAAGAGTGTTCTGAGTATTACAGTAACGGTATGTGTTAGGTATTTAGCGAGTGTTCTGAGTGAGGAGTACAGTAACGGTATGTGTTAGGTATTTAGCGAGTGTTCTGAGTGAGGGTTACAGTAACAGTATGTGTTAGGTATATAGCGAATGTTCTGAGTGAGGGTACAGTAACGGTATGTGTTAGGTATATAGAGAGTGTTCTGAGTGAGGGGTACAGAAACGTATGTGTTAGGTATATAGAGAGTGTTCTGAGTGGTTACAGTAACGGTATGTGTTAGGTATATAGCAGAGTGTTCTGAGTGAGGGTTACAGTAACAGTATGTGTTAGGTATATAGCAAGAGTGTTCTGAGTGAGGGTTACAGTAACGGTATGTGTTAGGTATATAGCGAAGTGTTCTGAGTGAGGGTTACAGTAACGGTATGTGTTAGGTATATAGAGAGTGTTCTGAGTGAGGTTACAGAAACGGTATGTGTTAGGTATATAGAAGTGTTCTGAGTGAGGGTTACAGTAACGGTATGTGTTAGGTATATAGAGTATTCTGAGTGAGGTTACAGTAACGGTATGTGTTAGGTATATAGAGTGTTCTGAGGGTTACAGTAACGGTATGTGTTAGGTATATAGAAGTGTTCTGAGTGAGGTTACAGTAACGGTATGTGTTAGGTATATAGAGAGTGTTCTGAGTGAGGGGTACAGAAACGGTATGTGTTAGGTATATAGAGAGTGTTCTGAGTGAGGGTTACAATAACGGTATGTGTTAGGTATATAGAGAGTGTTCTGAGTGAGGGTTACAGTAACGTTATGTGTTAGGTATATAGAGTGTTCTGAGTGAGGGTTACAGTAACGGTATGTGTTAGGTATATAGAAGTGTTCTGAGTGAGGGGTACAGTAACGGTATGTGTTAGGTATTTAGCGAAGTGTTCTGAGTGAGGGTACAGTAACGGTATGTGTTAGGTATTTAGCGAAGTGTTCTGAGTGAGGGTTACAGTAACGGTATGTGTTAGGTATATAGCGAATGTTCTGAGTGTTCTGAGTAACGGTATGTGTTAGGTATATAGAAAGTGTTCTGAGGGTTACAGTATATGTGTTAGGTATTTAGCGAAGTGTTCTGAGTGAGGGTTACAGTAACGGTATGTGTTAGGTATATAGAAGTGTTCTGGTGAGGTACAGTAACGGTATGTGTTAGGTATTTAGAGAGTGTTCTGAGTGAGGGGTTACAGTAGCGGTATGTGTTAGGTATATAGAGAGTGTTCTGAGTGAGGTTACAGTAACGGTATGTGTTAGGTATATAGAGTGTTCTGAGTGAGGGTTACAATAACTGTGTGTTAGGTATTTAGCGAGTGTTCTGAGTGAGAGGTTACAGTAACGGTATGTGTTAGGTATTTAGAAGTGTTCTGAGTGAGGTTACAGTAACGGTATGTGCTAGGTATATAGCGAATGTTCTGAGTGAGGGGTACAGTAGGTATGTGTTAGGTATATAGAGTGTTCTGAGGGGTTACAGTACAGGTATTTAGCGAAGTGTTCTGTGATTACAGTGGTATGTGTTAGGTATATAGAAGTGTTCTGAGTGAGGGTTACAGAAACGGTATGTGTTAGGTATATAGAGTGTTCTGAGTGAGGTTACAGTAACGGTATGTGTTAGGTATATAGAGAGTGTTCTGAGTGAGGGTTACAGTAACGGTATGTGTTAGGTATATAGAGAGTGTTCTGAGTGAGGGTTACAGTAACGGTATGTGTTAGGTATATAGAGTGTTCTGAGTGATTTACAGTAACGGTATGTGTTAGGTATATAGAAGTGTTCTGAGTGAGGGTTACAGTAACGGTATGTGTTAGGTATATAGAAGTGTTCTGAGTGGGGTTACAGAAACGGTATGTGTTAGGTATATAGAAGTGTTCTGAGTAGGGTTACAGTAACGGTATGTGTTAGGTATATAGAAGTGTTCTGAGTGAGGGTTACAGTAACGGTATGTGTTAGGTATATAGAGTGTTCTGAGTGAGGGTTACAGTAACGGTATGTGTTAGGTATATAGTGTTCTGAGTGAGGTTACAGTAACAGTATGTGTTAGGTATATAGCAAGTGTTCTGAGTGAGGTTACAGTAACAGTATGTGTTAGGTATTTAGCGAGAGTGTTCTGAGTGAGGAGTACAGTAACGGTATGTGTTAGGTATTTAGCGAGAGTGTTCTGAGTGAGGGTTACAGTAACGGTATGTGCTAGGTATATAGCGAATGTTCTGAGTGAGGTACAATAACTGTATGTGTTAGGTATATAGAGAGTGTTCTGAGTGAGGGGTACAGTAAACGGTATGTGTTAGGTATATAGAAGTGTTCTGAGTGTTACAGTAACGGTATGTGTTAGGTATATAGAAGAGTGTTCTGAGTGAGGTTACAGTAACAGTATGTGTTAGGTATATAGCAAGAGTGTTCTGAGTGAGGGTTACAGTAACGGTATGTGTTAGGTATATAGAAGTGTTCTGAGTGAGGGGTTACAGTAACGGTATGTGTTAGGTATATAGAAGTGTTCTGAGTGAGGGGACAGAAACGGTATGTGTTAGGTATATAGAAGTGTTCTGAGTGAGGGTTACAGTAACGTATGTGTTAGGTATATAGAAGTGTTCTGAGTATTACAGTAACGGTATGTGTTAGGTATATAGAGTGTTCTGAGTGAGGTTACAGTAACGGTATGTGTTAGGTATATAGAAGTGTTCTGAGTGAGGTTACAGTCTGGTGTTAGGTATATAGAGAGTGTTCTGAGTGAGGGTTACAGAAACGCAGTATGTGTTAGGTATATAGAGAGTGTTCTGAGTGAGGTTACAGTAACGGTATGTGTTAGGTATATAGAGTGTTCTGAGTGAGGGTTACAGTAATGGTATGTGTATGTATGTTAGGTATATAGCAAAGTGTTCTGAGTGAGGGTTACAGTAACGGTATGTGTTAGGTATATAGCGAAGTGTTCTGAGTGAGGTTACAGTAACGGTATGTGTTAGGTATATAGTGTTCTGAGTGAGGTTACAGTAACGGTATGTGTTAGGTATATAGAGTGTTCTGAGGGTTACAGTAACGGTATGTGTTAGGTATATAGAAGTGTTCTGAGTGAGGGTTACAGTAACGGTATGTGTTAGGTATATAGCGAAGTGTTCTGAGTGAGGTTACAGTAACGGTATGTGTTAGGTATATAGAGTGTTCTGAGTGAGGGTTACAGTAACGATATGTGTTAGGTATTTAGCGAAGTGTTCTGAGTGAGGGTTACAGTAACGGTATGTGTTAGGTATATAGAGAGTGTTCTGAGTGAGGTACAGTAACGGTATGTGTTAGGTATTTAGAAGTGTTCTGAGTGAGGGGTACAGAAATGGTATGTGTTAGGTATATAGAAGTGTTCTGAGTGAGGGTTACAGTAACGGTATGTGTTAGGTATATAGAAGTGTTCTGAGTGAGGGGTTACAGTAACGGTATGTGTTAGGTATATAGCGAAGTGTTCTGAGTGAGGGTTACAGTAACGGTATGTGTTAGGTATATAGAGAAGTGTTCTGAGTGGGGTTACAGTAACGGTATGTGTTAGGTATATAGCGAATGTTCTGAGTGAGGTTACTAGCGGTATGTGTTAGGTATATAGAGTGTTCTGAGGGTTACAGTAACGGTATGTGTTAGGTATTTAGCGAGAGTGTTCTGAGTGAGGGTTACAGTAACGGTATGTGTTAGGTATATAGAAGTGTTCTGAGTGAGGGTTACAGTAACGGTATGTGTTAGGTATATAGAGAGTGTTCTGAGTGAGGGTTACAGTAACGGTATGTGTTAGGTATATAGAGTGTTCTGAGTGAGGGTTACAGTAACGGTATGTGTTAGGTATATAGAAGTGTTCTGGTGAGGGTTACAGTAACGGTATGTGTTAGGTATATAGAGAGTGTTCTGGGTGAGGGTTACAGTAACGGTATGTGTTAGGTATTTAGCGAGAGTGTTCTGAGTGAGGGTTACAGTAACGGTATGTGTTAGGTATATAGAAGTGTTCTGAGTTACAGTAACGGTATGTGTTAGGTATATAGCGAAGTGTTCTGAGTGAGGTTACAGTAACAGTATGTGTTAGGTATATAGCAAATGTTCTGAGTAGGGTTACAGTAGCAGTATGTGTTAGGTATATAGAAGTGTTCTGAGTGAGGTTACAGTAACGGTATGTGTTAGGTATATAGAAGTGTTCTGAGTGAAATTACAGTAACGGTATGTGTTAGGTATATAGAGTGTTCTGAGTGAGGTTACAGTAACGGTATGTGTTAGGTATATAGAGAGTGTTCTGAGTGAGGGTACAGTAACGGTATGTGTTAGGTATTTAGCGAAGTGTTCTGAGTGAGGTTACAGTAATGTGTTAGGTATTTAGCGAAGTGTTCTGGTATTACAGTGTATGTGTTAGGTATATAGAAGTGTTCTGGTGAGGGGTTACAGTAACGGTATGTGTTAGTATATAGTGTTCTGAGTAGGGTTACAGTAACAGTATGTCTTAGGTATATAGAAGTGTTCTGAGTTTACAGTAACGGTATGTGTTAGGTATATAGAAGTGTTCTGAAGTGAGGGTTACAGTAACAGTATGTGTTAGGTATATAGAAGTGTTCTGAGTGAGGGTACAGAACGGTATGTGTTAGGTATATAGAAGTGTTCTGAGTGAGGTTACAGTAACAGTATGTGTTAGGTATATAGAGTGTTCTGGTGGGTTACAGTAACGTATGTGTTAGGTATATAGAGTGTTCTGAGTGAGGTTACAGTAACGGTATGTGTTAGGTATATAGAAATGTTCTGAGTGAGGTTACAGTAACAGTATGTGTTAGGTATATAGAAGTGTTCTGAGTGAGGGTACAGTAACGGTATGTGTTAGGTATATAGCGAAGTGTTCTGAGTAGAGGTTACAGTAACGGTATGTGTTAGGTATATAGAGAGTGTTCTGAGTGAGGGTTACAGTAACGGTATGTGTTAGGTATATAGCGAGTGTTCTGAGTGAGGGTACAGTAACGGTATGTGTTAGGTATATAGGTGTTCTGATATATGTGTTAGGTATATAGAAGTGTTCTGAGTGAGGGTTACAGTAACGGTATGTGTTAGGTATATAGAAGTGTTCTGAGTGAGGTTACAGTAACTGTATGTGTTAGGTATATAGAGTGTTCTGAGTAGAGGTTACAGTAACGGTATGTGTTAGGTATATAGAGTGTTCTGAGTGAGGTTACAGTAAGGTATGTGTTAGGTATATAGAAGTGTTCTGAGTGAGGGTACAGTAACAGTATGTGTTAGGTATATAGCGAGAGTGTTCTGGTGAGGTTACAGTAACGGTATGTGTTAGGTATTTAGCGAAGTGTTCTGAGTGAGAGAGTTACAGTAGCATGTGCTAGGTATATAGCGAATGTTCTGAGTTCTGAGTAGGGTACAGTAACGGTATGTGTTAGGTATATAGAAGTGTTCTGAGGGTTACAGTAACGATGTGTGTTAGGTATTTAGCGAAGTGTTCTGAGTGAGGTTACAGTAACGGTATGTGTTAGGTATATAGAAGTGTTCTGAGTGAGGGTACAGTAACGGTATGTGTTAGGTATTTAGAAGTGTTCTGAGTGAGGGTTACAATAAAACAGTATGTGTTAGGTATATAGAAGTGTTCTGAGTAGGGTTACAGTAACAGTATGTGTTAGGTATATAGAAGTGTTCTGAAGTGAGGTTACAATAAATGGTATGTGTTAGGTATTTAGAAAGTGTTCTGGTGAGGTTACAGTAATGGTATGTGTTAGGTATTTAGCGAAGTGTTCTGAGTGAGGGTTACAGTAACAGTATGTGTTAGGTATATAGCGAATGTTCTGAGTGAGGTACAGTAACGGTATGTGTTAGGTATATAGAAGTGTTCTGAGTAGGGTTACAGTAACGGTATGTGTTAGGTATATAGCGAGAGTGTTCTGAGTGAGGTTACAGTAACGGTATGTGTTAGGTATATAGAGAGTGTTCTGAGTGAGGGTTACAGTAACGGTATGTGTTAGGTATATAGAGAGTGTTCTGAGTGAGGGTTACAATAACGGTATGTGTTAGGTATATAGAGTGTTCTGGTGAGGGTTACAGTAACGGTATGTGTTAGGTATATAGAGTGTTCTGAGGGTTACAGTAACGGTATGTGTTAGGTATATAGAAGTGTTCTGAGTGAGGGGTTACAGTAATGGTATGTGTTAGGTATATAGAAGTGTTCTGAGTGAGGTTACAGTAACGGTATGTGTTAGGTATATAGAAGTGTTCTGAGTGAGGTTACAGTAACGGTATGTGTTAGGTATATAGAAGTGTTCTGAGTGAGGTTACAGTAACGTTATGTGTTAGGTATATAGAAGTGTTCTGAGTGAGGGGTTACAGTAACGTATGTGTTAGGTATATAGCGAATGTTCTGAGTGAGGTTACAGTAACAGTATGTTTAGGTATATAGAAGTGTTCTGAGTGGGGGTACAGTAACGGTATGTGTTAGGTATATAGCAAGAGTGTTCTGAGTGAGGTTACAGTAACGGTATGTGTTAGGTATTTAGCGAAGTGTTCTGAGTGAGGAATTACAGTAACGGTATGTGTTAGGTATATAGAAGTGTTCTGAGTGAGGGGGTACAGTAGCGGTATGTGTTAGGTATATAGGTTCTGAGTGAGGGTTACAGTAACGGTATGTGTTAGGTATATAGAGAGTGTTCTGAGTGGGGTACAGTATGTGTTAGGTATATAGACTGTTCTGAGTGAGGTTACAGTAACGGTATGTGTTAGGTATAGAGAAGTGTTCTGAGTGAGGGTTACAGTAACGGTATGTGTTAGGTATATAGAAGTGTTCTGAGTGAGGGTACAGTAACGGTATGTGTTAGGTATATAGCGAAGTGTTCTGAGTAGGGTTACAGTAACGGTATGTGTTAGGTATTTAGCGAAGTGTTCTGAGTGAGGGTACAGTAACGGTATGTGTTAGGTATTTAGAAGTGTTCTGAGTGAGGGTTACAGTAACGGTATGTGCTAGGTATATAGCGAATGTTCTGGTGAGGGTTACAGTAACAGTATGTGTTAGGTATATAGAGTGTTCTGAGTGAGGGTTACAGTAACGGTATGTGTTAGGTATATAGCGAATGTTCTGAGTGAGGGTACAGTAACGGTATGTGTTAGGTATATAGAAGTGTTCTGAGTGAGGGTTACAGTAACGGTATGTGTTAGGTATTTAGCGAAGTGTTCTGAGTGAGGGTTACAGTAACGTATGTGTTAGGTATATAGAAGTGTTCTGAGTGAGGGTATAAATGGTATGTGTTAGGTATATAGAGAGTGTTCTGAGTGGGGTTACAGTAACGTATATGTGTTAGGTATATAGAGTGTTCTGAGTGAGGGTTACAGTAACGGTATGTGTTAGGTATATAGAGAGTGTTCTGAGTGAGGGTTACAGTAACGGTATGTGTTAGGTATATAGAGTGTTCTGAGTGAGGGTTACAGTAACGGTATGTGTTAGGTATATAGCGAGTGTTCTGAGTGAGGTTACAATAACGGTATGTGCTAGGTATATAGCGAATGTTCTGAGTGAGGGTTACAGTAACAGTATGTGTTAGGTATATAGCAAAGTGTTCTGAGTGAGGGGCTAGTAAACGGTATGTGTTAGGTATTTAGCGAGAGTGTTCTGAGTGAGGGTTACAGTAACGGTATGTGTTAGGTATTTAGCGAAGTGTTCTGAGTGAGGGTTACAGTAACGGTATGTGCTAGGTATATAGCGAATGTTCTGAGTGAGGGTACAGTAACGGTATGTGTTAGGTATATAGAAGTGTTCTGAGGTTACAGTAACGGTATGTGTTAGGTATTTAGCGAAGTGTTCTGAGTGAGGGTTACAGTAACGGTATGTGTTAGGTATATAGAAGTGTTCTGAGTGAGGTACAGTAAAGGTATGTGTTAGGTATTTAGAAAGTGTTCTGAGTAGAGGGCACAGAAACGGTATGTGTTAGGTATATAGAGGTGTTCTGAGTAACAGGGTTACAGTAACGGTATGTGTTAGGTATATAGAGTGTTCTGAGTGAGGGTTACAGTAACGGTATGTGTTAGGTATTTAGCGAGTGTTCTGAGTGAGGGTTACAGTAACGGTATGTGTTAGGTATATAGCGAGTGTTCTGAGTGAGGTTACAGTAACGGTATGTGTTAGGTATATAGCAAGTGTTCTGAGTGAGGGTTACAGTAACGGTATGTGTTAGGTATATAGAAGTGTTCTGAGTGAGGGTTACAGTAACGGTATGTGTTAGGTATTTAGAAGTGTTCTGAGTGAGAGTTACAGTAACGGTATGTGTTAGGTATATAGCGAAGTGTTCTGAGTGAGGGTTACAGTAACGGTATGTGTTAGGTATATAGAGAAATGTTCTGAGTGAGGATTGCAAAACGGTATGTGTTAGGTATATAGAAGTGTTCTGAGTGAGGGTTACAGTAGCGTATGTGTTAGGTATATAGAAGTGTTCTGAGTGTGTTAGGTATATAGAAAGTGAGGGTACAGAAATGTATGTGTTAGGTATATAGAAGTGTTCTGAGTGAGGAGTACAGTAACGGTATGTGTTAGGTATTTAGCGAGAGTGTTCTGAGTGAGGTTACAGTAACGGTATGTGCTAGGTATATAGCGAATGTTCTGAGTGAGGGTTACAGTAACGGTATGTGTTAGGTATATAGCAAGTGTTCTGAGTGAGGTTACAGTAACGTATGTGTTAGGTATATAGAGAGTGTTCTGAGGAGTTACAGAAACGGTATGTGTTAGGTATATAGAGAGTGTTCTGAGTGAGGGGTACAGAAATGGTATGTCTTAGGTATATAGAGTGTTCTGAGTGAGGTTACAGTAACGGTATGTGTTAGGTATTTATAGAAGTGTTCTGAGTGAGGGTTACAGTAACGGTATGTGTTAGGTATATAGAGTGTTCTGAGTGAGGGTTACAGTATGTGTTAGGTATATAGAAGTGTTCTGAGTGAGGGTTACAGTAACGGTATGTGTTAGGTATATAGAAGTGTTCTGAGTGAGGGTTACAGTAACGGTATGTGTTAGGTATATAGAGTGTTCTGGGTGAGGGTTACAGTAACGTATGTGTTAGGTATATAGCGAGAGTGTTCTGAGTGAGGTTACAGTAACGGTATGTGTTAGGTATATAGAGAGTGTTCTGAGGAGGGGTACAGTAACGGTATGTGTTAGGTATATAGCAGAGTGTTCTGAGTGAGGGTTACAATAGCGGTATGTGTTAGGTATATAGAGAGTGTTCTGGTGGGGTTACAGTAACGGTATGTGTTAGGTATATAGAAGTGTTCTGAGTGAGGGTTACAGAAACAGTATGTGTTAGGTATATAGAGAGTGTTCTGAGTGAGGGTTACAGTAACGGTATGTGTTAGGTATATAGAAGTGTTCTGAGTAGGTTACAATAACGGTATGTGTTAGGTATATAGAGTGTTCTGAGGGGTTACAGTAACGGTATGTGTTAGGTATATAGAAAGTGTTCTGAGTAGGTTACAGTAACGGTATGTGTTAGGTATATAGAAGTGTTCTGAGTGAGAATTTGCACAGAACGGTATGTGTTAGGTATATAGAAGTGTTCTGAGTGAGGGTTACAATAACGGTATGTGTTAGGTATATAGAGTGTTCTGAGTGAGGGTTACAGTAACGGTATGTGTTAGGTATGTTCTGAGTGAGGGTACAGAGTATGTTCTAGGTATTTAGAGTGTTCTGGTGAGAGTACAGTAATGGTATGTGTTAGGTATTTAGCGAAGTGTTCTGAGTGAGGGTTACAGTAACGGTATGTGCTAGGTATATAGCGAATGTTCTGAGTGAGGGTACAGTAACATGTGTGTTAGGTATATAGAAGTGTTCTGAGGGGTTACAGTAACGATATGTGTTAGGTATTTAGCGAAGTGTTCTGAGTGAGGGTTACAGTAACGGTATGTGTTAGTATATAGAAGTGTTCTGAGTGAGGTATTACAGAAATAGCGGTATGTGTTAGGTATTTAGAGTGTTCTGAGTAGGTTACAGAAATGGTATGTGTTAGGTATATAGAAATGTTCTGAGTGAGGGTTACAGTAACGGTATGTGTTAGGTATATAGAGAGTGTTCTGAGTGAGGGTACAGTAACGTATGTGTTAGGTATATAGAGTGTTCTGAGTGAGGGTTACAGTAATGGTATGTGTTAGGTATTTAGCGAGAGTGTTCTGAGTGAGGTTACAAATGGTATGTGTTAGGTATATAGCGAATGTTCTGAGTGAGGTTACAGTAACGGTATGTGTTAGGTATATAGAGTGTTCTGAGTGAGGTACAGAAATGTATGTGTTAGGTATATAGAAATGTGTTTACAGTAGGGTATTTAGGTATATAGAGAGTGTTCTGAGTGAGGGTTACAGTAACGGTATGTGTTAGGTATATAGAGTGTTCTGAGTGAGGTTACAGAAACGGTATGTGTTAGGTATATAGAGTGTTCTGAGTGAGGTTACAGTAACGGTATGTGTTAGGTATTTAGAAGTGTTCTGAGTGAGGGTTACAGTAACGGTATGTGTTAGGTATTTAGAAGTGTTCTGAGTGAGGTTACAGTAGCAGTATGTGTTAGGTATATAGCGAAGTGTTCTGAGTGAGGGTTACAGTAACAGTATGTGTTAGGTATATAGCAAGAGTGTTCTGAGTGAGGGTTACAGTAACGGTATGTGTTAGGTATATAGCGAAGTGTTCTGAGTGAGGTTACAGTAACGGTATGTGTTAGGTATATAGAGTGTTCTGAGTGAGGGTTACAGAAATGGTATGTGTTAGGTATATAGAAGTGTTCTGAGTGAGGGGTTACAGAAACGGTATGTGTTAGGTATATAGAAGTGTTCTGAGTGGGGTTACAGTAACGGTATGTGTTAGGTATATAGTGTTCTGAGTGAGGGTTACAGTAACGGTATGTGTTAGGTATATAGAAGTGTTCTGAGTGAGGGGTACAGTAACGGTATGTGTTAGGTATATAGAGTGTTCTGAGTGAGGTTACAGTAACGTATGTGTTAGGTATATAGAAGTGTTCTGAGTGAGGGTTACAATGGTATGTGTTAGGTATATAGCGAATGTTCTGAGTGAGGTTACAGTAACAGTATGTGTTAGGTATATAGCAAGAGTGTTCTGAGTGAGGTTACAGTAACGGTATGTGTTAGGTATATAGCGAGTGTTCTGAGTGAGGGTTACAGTAACGGTATGTATATATAGTGTTCTGAGTGAGGGTTACAGTAACTGTATGTGTTAATATAACGAGAGTGTTCTGAGTGAGGGTTACAGTAACGGTATGTGTTAGGTATATAGAGAATGTTCTGAGTGAGGGTTACAGTAACGGTATGTGTTAGGTATATAGCGAGTGTTCTGAGTGAGGTTACAGTAACGGTATGTGTTAGGTATTTAGAGAGTGTTCTGAGTGAGGGGTTACAGTAACGGTATGTGTTAGGTATATAGAAGTGTTCTGAGTGAGGGGTTACAGTAACGGTATGTGTTAGGTATATAGAGAGTGTTCTGAGTGAGGGTTACAGTAACGGTATGTGTTAGGTATATAGAGAGTGTTCTGAGTGAGGGTTACAGTAACGGTATGTGTTAGGTATATAGAGAGTGTTCTGAGTGAGGGTTACAGTAACGGTATGTGTTAGGTATATAGAGAGTGTTCTGAGTGAGGGTTACAGTAACGGTATGTGTTAGGTATATAGAAGTGTTCTGAGTGAGGTTACAGTAACGGTATGTGTTAGGTATATAGAGAAGTGTTCTGGTGAGGTTACAGTAACGGTATGTGTTAGTATATAGCGAGTGTTCTGAGTGAGGGTTACAGTAACGGTATGTGTTAGGTATTTAGCGAGAGTGTTCTGAGTGAGGTTACAGTAAACGGTATGTGTATTAGGTATATAGAAATGTTCTGAGTGAGGGTACAGTAACGGTATGTGTTAGGTATATAGAAGTGTTCTAGGGTTTACAATTGTTAGGTATATAGAGTGTTCTGAAGTAGGTTACAGTAACGGTATGTGTTAGGTATATAGCGAGAGTGTTCTGAGGATTACAGTAACGGTATGTGTTAGTATATAGAAGTGTTCTGAGTGAGTACATATGTGTTAGGTATTTAGCGAGAGTGTTCTGAGTGAGGTTACAGTAACGGTATGTGCTAGGTATATAGCGAATGTTCTGAGTGAGGGGTACAGTAACGGTATGTGTTAGGTATATAGCAAGAGTGTTCTGAGTGAGGGTTACAGTAACGGTATGTGTTAGGTATATAGAGTGTTCTGACGGTTACAGAAACGGTATGTGTTAGGTATATAGAGAGTGTTCTGAGTGAGGGGTACAGAAATGGTATGTCTTAGGTATATAGAGTGTTCTGAGTGAGGTTACAGTAACGGTATGTGTTAGGTATTTAGCGAGAGTGTTCTGAGTGAGGGTTACAGTAACGGTATGTGCTAGGTATATAGCGAATGTTCTGAGTGAGGGGTACAGTAACGGTATGTGTTAGGTATATAGCAAGAGTGTTCTGAGTGAGGGTTACAGTAACGGTATGTGTTAGGTATATAGAGTGTTCTGACGGTTACAGAAACGGTATGTGTTAGGTATATAGAGAGTGTTCTGAGTGAGGGGTACAGAAATGGTATGTCTTAGGTATATAGAGAGTGTTCTGAGTGAGGGTTACAGTAACGGTATGTGTTAGGTATTTAGCGAGAGTGTTCTGAGTGAGGGTTACAGTAACGGTATGTGTTAGGTATATAGAGTGTGTTCTGAGTGAGGGGTACAGAAATGGTATGTGTTAGGTATATAGAGAGTGTTCTGAGTGAGGGTTACAGTAACGGTATGTGTTAGGTATATAGAGTGTTCTGAGTGAGGGTTACAGTAACGGTATGTGTTAGGTATATAGAGTGTTCTGGGTGAGGGGTACAGTAACGGTATGTGTTAGGTATTTAGCGAGAGTGTTCTGAGTGAGGGTTACAGTAACGGTATGTGTTAGGTATATAGAGAGTGTTCTGAGGGTTACAGTAACGATATGTGTTAGGTATATAGCAAGAGTGTTCTGAGTGAGGGTTACAGTAACGGAATGTGTTAGGTATATAGAGAGTGTTCTGAGTGAGGGTTACAGTAACGGTATGTGTTAGGTATATAGAGAGTGTTCTGAGTGAGGGGAACAGAAACGGTATGTGTTAGGTATATAGAGAGTGTTCTGAGTGAGGGTTACAGTAACGGTATGTGTTAGGTATATAGAGAGTGTTCTGAGTGAGGGTTACAGTAACGGTATGTGTTAGGTATATAGAGTGTTCTGAGGGTTACAGTAACGGTATGTGTTAGGTATATAGAGTGTTCTGAGTGAGGGTTACAGTAACGGTATGTGTTAGGTATATAGAAGTGTTCTGAGTGAGGGGTACAGAAACGGTATGTGTTAGGTATATAGAGAGTGTTCTGAGTGAGGGTTACAGTAACGGTATGTGTTAGGTATATAGAGAGTGTTCTGAGTGAGGGTTACAGTAACGTTATGTGTTAGGTATATAGAGTGTTCTGAGTGAGGGTTACAGTAACGGTATGTGTTAGGTATATAGCAAGAGTGTTCTGAGTGAGGGGTACAGTAATCCATATGTGTTAGGTATTTAGAGAGTGTTCTGAGTGAGGAGTACAGTAACGGTATGTGTTAGGTATTTAGCGAGAGTGTTCTGAGTGAGGGTTACAGTAACGGTATGTGCTAGGTATATAGCGAATGTTCTGAGTGAGGGGTACAGTAACGGTATGTGTTAGGTATATAGAGAGTGTTCTGAGGGTTACAGTAACGATATGTGTTAGGTATTTAGCGAGAGTGTTCTGAGTGAGGGTTACAGTAACGGTATGTGTTAGGTATATAGAGAGTGTTCTGAGTGAGGGGTACAGTAACGGTATGTGTTAGGTATTTAGAGAGTGTTCTGAGTGAGGGGTACAGAAACGGTATGTGTTAGGTATATAGAGAGTGTTCTGAGTGAGGGTTACAGTAACGGTATGTGTTAGGTATATAGAGAGTGTTCAGAGTGAGGGGTACAGTAACGGTATGTGTTAGGTATTTAGCGAGAGTGTTCTGAGTGAGGAGTACAGTAACGGTATGTGTTAGGTATTTAGCGAGTGTTCTGAGTGAGGGTTACAGTAACGGTATGTGCTAGGTATATAGCGAATGTTCTGAGTGAGGGGTACAGTAACGGTATGTGTTAGGTATATAGAGAGTGTTCTGAGGGTTACAGTAACGATATGTGTTAGGTATTTAGCGAGAGTGTTCTGAGTGAGGGTTACAGTAACGGTATGTGTTAGGTATATAGAGAGTGTTCTGAGTGAGGGGTACAGAAACGGTATGTGTTAGGTATATAGAGAGTGTTCTGAGTGAGGGTTACAGTAACGGTATGTGTTAGGTATATAGAGAGTGTTCTGAGTGAGGGTACAGTAACGGTATGTGTTAGGTATTTAGCGAGAGTGTTCTGAGTGAGGAGTACAGTAACGGTATGTGTTAGGTATTTAGCGAGAGTGTTCTGAGTGAGGGTTACAGTAACGGTATGTGCTAGGTATATAGCGAATGTTCTGAGTGAGGGGTACAGTAACGGTATGTGTTAGGTATATAGAGAGTGTTCTGAGGGTTACAGTAACGATATGTGTTAGGTATTTAAATATATAGTGTTCTGAGTGAGGGTTACAGTAACGGTATGTGTTAGGTATATAGAGAGTGTTCTGAGTGAGGGTACAGTAACGGTATGTGTTAGGTATTTAGAGAGTGTTCTGAGTGAGGGTTACAGAAACGGTATGTGTTAGGTATATAGAGAGTGTTCTGAGTGAGGTTTACAGTAACTATGTGTTAGGTATATAGAAGTGTTCTGAGTGAGGGTACAGAAAGCGGTATGTGTTAGGTATATAGAGAGTGTTCTGAGTAGGGTTACAGTAACGGTATGTGTTAGGTATATAGAGAGTGTTCTGAGTAGGGTTACAGTAACGGTATGTGTTAGGTATATAGAGTGTTCTGAGGGTTACAGTAACGTATGTGTTAGGTATATAGAGAGTGTTCTGAGTGAGGGGTTACAGTAACGGTATGTGTTAGGTATATAGAGAGTGTTCTGAGTGAGGGGTACAGAACGGTATGTGTTAGGTATATAGAGAGTGTTCTGAGTGAGGGTTACAGTAACGGTATGTGTTAGGTATATAGAGAGTGTTCTGAGTGAGGGTTACAGTAACGTTATGTGTTAGGTATATAGAGTGTTCTGAGTGAGGGTTACAGTAACGGTATGTGTTAGGTATATAGCAAGAGTGTTCTGAGTGAGGGGTTACAGTAACGGTATGTGTTAGGTATTTAGCGAGAGTGTTCTGAGTGAGGTACAGTAACTGTATGTGTTAGGTATTTAGAGAGTGTTCTGAGTGAGGGTTACAGTAACGGTATGTGCTAGGTATATAGCGAATGTTCTGAGTGAGGGGTACAGTAACGGTATGTGTTAGGTATATAGAGAGTGTTCTGAGGGTTACAGTAACGATATGTGTTAGGTATTTAGCGAGTGTTCTGAGTGAGGGGTACAGTAACGGTATGTGTTAGGTATATAGAGAGTGTTCTGAGTGAGGGGTACAGTAACGGTATGTGTTAGGTATATAGAGAGTGTTCTGAGTGAGGGTTACAGTAACGGTATGTGTTAGGTATATAGAGAGTGTTCTGAGTGAGGGTTACAGTAACGTTATGTGTTAGGTATATAGAGTGTTCTGAGTGAGGGTTACAGTAACGGTATGTGTTAGGTATATAGCAAGAGTGTTCTGAGTGAGGGGTACAGTAACGGTATGTGTTAGGTATTTAGCGAGAGTGTTCTGAGTGAGGGTTACAGTAACGGTATGTGTTAGGTATTTAGCGAGAGTGTTCTGAGTGAGGGTTACAGTAACGGTATGTGCTAGGTATATAGCGAATGTTCTGAGTGAGGGGTACAGTAACGGTATGTGTTAGGTATATAGAGAGTGTTCTGAGGGTTACAGTAACGATATGTGTTAGGTATTTAGCGAGAGTGTTCTGAGTGAGGGTTACAGTAACGGTATGTGTTAGGTATATAGAGAGTGTTCTGAGTGAGGGGTACAGTAACGGTATGTGTTAGGTATTTAGAGAGTGTTCTGAGTGAGGGGTACAGAAACGGTATGTGTTAGGTATATAGAGAGTGTTCTGAGTGAGGGTTACAGTAACGGTATGTGTTAGGTATATAGAGTGTTCAGAGTGAGGGTACAGTAACGGTATGTGTTAGGTATTTAGAGAGTGTTCTGAGTGAGGAGTACAGTAACGGTATGTGTTAGGTATTTAGAAAGTGTTCTGAGTGAGGGTTACAGTAACAGTATGTGCTAGGTATATAGCGAATGTTCTGAGTGAGGGTACAGTAACGGTATGTGTTAGGTATATAGAGAGTGTTCTGAGGGTTACAGTAACGATATGTGTTAGGTATTTAGAGAGTGTTCTGAGTGAGGGTTACAGTAACGGTATGTGTTAGGTATATAGAGTGTTCTGAGTGAGGGGTTTTAGAAACGGTATGTGTTAGGTATATAGAGTGTTTCTGAGTGAGGGTTACAGTAACGGTATGTGTTAGGTATATAGAGAGTGTTCTGAGTGAGGGTTACAGTAATGGTATGTGTTAGGTATATAGAGAGTGTTCTGAGTGAGGTTACAGTAACGGTATGTGTTAGGTATATAGCAAGAGTGTTCTGAGTGAGGGTTACAGTAACGGTATGTGTTAGGTATTTAGAGTGTTCTGAGTGAGGGTTTTGAAACGGTATGTGTTAGGTATTTAGCGAGAGTGTTCTGAGTGAGGGTTACAGTAACGGTATGTGCTAGGTATATAGCGAATGTTCTGAGTGAGGGTACAGTAACGGTATGTGTTAGGTATATAGAGAGTGTTCTGAGGGGGTTACAATAACGATATGTGTTAGGTATTTAGCGAGTGTTCTGAGAGGTTTACAGTAACGGTATGTGTTAGGTATATAGAGAGTGTTCTGAGTGAGGGTTACAGTAACGGTATGTGTTAGGTATTTAGAGAGTGTTCTGAGTGAGGGGTACAGAAACGGTATGTGTTAGGTATATAGAGTGTTCTGAGTGAGGGTTACAGTAACGGTATGTGTTAGGTATATAGAGAGTGTTCTGAGTGAGGGGAACAGAAACGGTATGTGTTAGGTATATAGAGAGTGTTCTGAGTGAGGGTTACAGTAACTTGTATGTGTTAGGTATATAGAGAGTGTTCTGAGTGAGGGTTACAGTAACGTTATGTGTTAGGTATATAGAGTGTTCTGAGTGAGGGTTACAATAGCATGTGTTAGGTATATAGCAAGAGTGTTCTGAGTGAGGGGTACAGTAACAGTATGTGTTAGGTATTTAGCGAGAGTGTTCTGAGTGAGGGGCATACATACATAACCTGCATGTGTTAGGTATATTGAGAGTGTTCTGAGTGAGGGTTACAGTAACGGTATGTGCTAGGTATATAGCGAATGTTCTGAGTAGGGTACAGTAACGTATGTGTTAGGTATATAGAGAGTGTTCTGAGGAGTTACAGTAACGTATGTGTTAGGTATTTAGAAGTGTTCTGAGTGAGGGTTACAGTAACGGTATGTGTTAGGTATATAGAGAGTGTTCTGAGTGAGGGGTACAGTAACGGTATGTGTTAGGTATTTAGAGAGTGTTCTGAGTGAGGGGTACAGAAACGGTATGTGTTAGGTATATAGAGAGTGTTCTGAGTGAGGGTTACAGTAACGGTATGTGTTAGGTATATAGAGAGTGTTCTGAGTGAGGGTTTACAGTAACGGTATGTGTTAGGTATTTAGCGAAGTGTTCTGAGTGAGGGTTACAGTAACGGTATGTGTTAGGTATTTAGCGAAGTGTTCTGAGTGAGGTTACAGTAACGGTATGTGCTAGGTATATAGCGAATGTTCTGAGTGAGGGTACAGTAACCGTATGTGTTAGTATATAGAGAGTGTTCTGAGGGTTACAGTAACGATATGTGTTAGGTATTTAGCGAAGTGTTCTGAGTGAGGGTTACAGTAACGGTATGTGTTAGGTATATAGAAGTGTTCTGAGTGAGGGTACAGAAACGGTATGTGTTAGGTATATAGAGAGTGTTATGAGTGAGGGTTACAGTAACGGTATGTGTTAGGTATATAGAGAGTGTTCTGAGTGAGGGTTACAGTAACGGTATGTGTTAGGTATATAGAGTGTTCTGAGGGTTACAGTAACGGTATGTGTTAGGTATATAGAGAGTGTTCTGGTGAGGGGTACAGTAACGGTATGTGTTAGGTATTTAGCGAGAGTGTTCTGAGTGAGGGTTACAGTAACGGTATGTGTTAGGTATATAGAGAGTGTTCTGAGGGTTACAGTAACGATATGTGTTAGGTATATAGCAAGAGTGTTCTGAGTGAGGGTTACAGTAACAGTATGTGTTAGGTATATAGCAAGAGTGTTCTGAGTGAGGGTTACAGTAACGGAATGTGTTAGGTATATAGAGAGTGTTCTGAGTGAGGGTTACAGTAACGGTATGTGTTAGGTATATAGAGAGTGTTCTGAGTGAGGGGTACAGAAACGGTATGTGTTAGGTATATAGAGTGTTCTGAGTGAGGGTTACAGTAACGGTATGTGTTAGGTATATAGAGAGTGTTCTGAGTGAGGGTTACAGTAACGGTATGTGTTAGGTATATAGAGTGTTCTGAGGGTTACAGTAACGATATGTGTTAGGTATATAGCAAGAGTGTTCTGAGTGAGGGTTACAGTAACAGTATGTGTTAGGTATATAGCAAGAGTGTTCTGAGTGAGGGTTACAGTAACGGAATGTGTTAGGTATATAGAGAGTGTTCTGAGTGAGGGTTACAGTAACGGTATGTGTTAGGTATATAGAGAGTGTTCTGAGTGAGGGGTACAGAAACGGTATGTGTTAGGTATATAGAGTGTTCTGAGTGAGGGTTACAGTAACGGTATGTGTTAGGTATATAGAGAGTGTTCTGAGTGAGGGTTACAGTAACGGTATGTGTTAGGTATATAGAGAGTGTTCTGAGGGTTACAGTAACGGTATGTGTTAGGTATATAGAGAGTGTTCTGAGTGAGGGTTACAGTAACGGTATGTGTTAGGTATATAGAGAGTGTTCTGAGTGAGGGGTACAGAAACGGTATGTGTTAGGTATATAGAGAGTGTTCTGAGTGAGGGTTACAGTAACGGTATGTGTTAGGTATATAGAGAGTGTTCTGAGTGAGGGTTACAGTAACGTTATGTGTTAGGTATATAGAGTGTTCTGAGTGAGGGTTACAGTAACGGTATGTGCTAGGTATATAGCGAATGTTCTGAGTGAGGGTTACAGTAACAGTATGTGTTAGGTATATAGCAAGAGTGTTCTGAGTGAGGGGTACAGTAACGGTATGTGTTAGGTATTTAGCGAAGTGTTCTGGTAGGAGTACAGTAACGGTATGTGTTAGGTATTTAGCGAGAGTGTTCTGAGTGAGGGTTACAGTAACGGTATGTGCTAGGTATATAGCGAATGTTCTGAGTGAGGGGTACAGTAACGGTATGTGTTAGGTATATAGAGAGTGTTCTGAGGGTTACAGTAACGATATGTGTTAGGTATTTAGCGAGAGTGTTCTGAGTGAGGGTTACAGTAACGGTATGTGTTAGGTATATAGAGAGTGTTCTGAGTGAGGGGTACAGTAACGGTATGTGTTAGGTATTTAGAAGTGTTCTGAGTGAGGGTACAGAAACGGTATGTGTTAGGTATATAGAAGTGTTCTGAGTGAGGGTTACAGTAACGGTATGTGTTAGGTATATAGAAGTGTTCAGAGTGAGGGGTTACAGTAACGGTATGTGTTAGGTATTTAGAGAGTGTTCTGAGTGAGGGTTACAGTAACGGTATGTGTTAGGTATTTAGCGAGAGTGTTCTGAGTGAGGGTTACAGTAACGTATGTGCTAGGTATATAGAAGTGTTCTGAGTGAGGGTTACAATAACGGTATGTGTTAGGTATATAGAGAGTGTTCTGAGTGAGGGTTACAGTAACGGTATGTGTTAGGTATATAGTGTTCTGAGGGTTACAGTAACGGTATGTGTTAGGTATATAGAGTGTTCTGAGTGAGGGTTACAGTAACGGTATGTGTTAGGTATATAGAAGTGTTCTGAGTGAGGGGTACAGAAAGCAGTATGTGTTAGGTATATAGAGAGTGTTCTGAGTGAGGGTTACAGTAACGGTATGTGTTAGGTATATAGAAAGTGTTCTGAGTGAGGTTACAGTAACGTTATGTGTTAGGTATATAGAGTGTTCTGAGTGAGGTTACAGTAACGGTATGTGTTAGGTATATAGCGAATGTTCTGAGTGAGGTTACAGTAACAGTATGTGTTAGGTATATAGCAAGTGTTCTGAGTGAGGGGTACAGTAACGGTATGTGTTAGGTATTTAGTGTTCTGAGTGAGGAGTACAGTAACGGTATGTGTTAGGTATTTAGAGTGTTCTGAGTGAGGGTTACAGTAACGGTATGTGCTAGGTATATAGCGAATGTTCTGAGTGAGGGGTACAGTAACGGTATGTGTTAGGTATTTAGAGAGTGTTCTGAGTGAGGGGTACAGAAACGGTATGTGTTAGGTATATAGAGAGTGTTCTGAGTGAGGGTTACAGTAACGGTATGTGTTAGGTATATAGAGAGTGTTCTGAGTGAGGGTTACAGTAACGTTATGTGTTAGGTATATAGAGTGTTCTGAGTGAGGGTTACAGTAACGGTATGTGCTAGGTATATAGCGAATGTTCTGAGTGAGGGTTACAGTAACAGTATGTGTTAGGTATATAGCAAGAGTGTTCTGAGTGAGGGGTACAGTAACGGTATGTGTTAGGTATTTAGCGAGAGTGTTCTGAGTGAGGAGTACAGTAACGTATGTGTTAGGTATTTAGCGAAGTGTTCTGAGTTACAGTAACGGTATGTGTTAGGTATATAGCGAATGTTCTGAGTGAGGTTACAGTGTTAGGTATATAGAAGTGTTCTGAGGGTTACATTAACGATATGTGTTAGGTATTTAGAGAGTGTTCTGAGTGAGGGTTACAGAAACGGTATGTGTTAGGTATATAGAGAGTGTTCTGAGTGAGGGTACAGTAACGGTATGTGTTAGGTATATAGAGAGTGTTCTGAGTGAGGGTTACAGTAACGGTATGTGTTAGGTATATAGAGAGTGTTCTGAGTGAGGGTTACAGTAACGGTATGTGTTAGGTATATAGAGAGTGTTCTGAGTGAGGGTTACAGTAACGGTATGTGTTAGGTATATAGCGAATGTTCTGAGTGAGGGTTACAGTAACAGTATGTGTTAGGTATATAGCAAGAGTGTTCTGAGTGAGGGTTACAGTAACGGTATGTGTTAGGTATTTAGCGAGAGTGTTCTGAGTGAGGAGTTACAGTAACGGTATGTGTTAGGTATTTAGCAGTGTTCTGAGTGAGGGGTACAGTAACGGTATGTGTTAGGTATATAGCAATGTTCTGAGTGAGGGGTACAGTAACGGTATGTGTTAGGTATATAGAGAGTGTTCTGAGGTTACAGTAACGTATGTGTTAGGTATTTAGCGAGAGTGTTCTGAGTGAGGTTACAGTAACGGTATGTGTTAGGTATATAGAGAGTGTTCTGAGTGAGGGTTACAGTAACGGTATGTGTTAGGTATATAGAGAGTGTTCTGGTGAGGGTACAGAAACGTTATGTGTTAGGTATATAGAGAGTGTTCTGAGTGAGGGTTACAGTAACGGTATGTGTTAGGTATATAGAAGTGTTCTGGTGAGGGTTACAGTAACGTTATGTGTTAGGTATATAGAGTGTTTCTGAGTGAGGGTTACAGTAACGGTATGTGTTAGGTATATAGCGAATGTTCTGAGTGAGGTTACAGTAACAGTATGTGTTAGGTATATAGCGAAGTGTTCTGAGTGAGGGGTACAGTAACGGTATGTGTTAGGTATATAGAAGAGTGTTCTGAGTGAGGGTTACAGTAACGGTATGTGTTAGGTATTTAGCGAGAGTGTTCTGGTGAGGAGTACAATAACAGTATGTGTTAGGTATTTAGCGAGAGTGTTCTGAGTGAGGGCAGTAACGGTATGTGCAGGTATAGCGAATGTTCTGAGTGAGGTTATGTGTTCTGAGTGAGGTATATAACGGTATGTTTGGTATATAGAGGTGTTCTGAGTGAGGGGCACAGAAACGGTATGTGTTAGGTATTTAGCGAATGTTCTGAGTGAGGGTTACAGTAACGGTATGTGTTAGGTATATAGAAGTGTTCTGAGTGAGGGGTACAGAAATGGTATGTGTTAGGTATATAGACTGTTCTGAGTGTGTGTTAGGTATATAGAGAGTGTTCTGGTGAGGGGTTACAGAAACGGTATGTGTTAGGTATATAGAAGTGTTCTGAGTGAGGTACAATAACGGTATGTGTTAGGTATATAGCGAAGTGTTCTGAGTGAGGGTTACAGTAACGGTATGTGTTAGGTATTTAGCGAGAGTGTTCTGAGTGAGGAGTACAGTAACGGTATGTGTTAGGTATTTAGCGAGAGTGTTCTGAGGGTTACAGTAACGGTATGTGCTAGGTATATAGCGAATGTTCTGAGTGAGGGGTACAGTAACGGTATGTGTTAGGTATATAGAGTGTTCTGAGTGTTACAGTAACGGTATGTGCTAGGTATATAGCGAATGTTCTGAGTGAGGGGTACAGTAACGGTATGTGTTAGGTATATAGCAAGAGTGTTCTGAGTGAGGGTTACAGTAACGGTATGTGTTAGGTATTTAGCGAGAGTGTTCTGAGTGAGGGTTACAGTAACGGTATGTGTTAGGTATATAGAGAGTGTTCTGAGTGAGGGGTACAGAAATGGTATGTGTTAGGTATATAGAGAGTGTTCTGAGTGAGGGTTACAGTAACGGTATGTGTTAGGTATATAGAGAGTGTTCTGAGTGAGGGTTACAGTAACGTTATGTGTTAGGTATATAGAGTGTTCTGAGTGAGGGTTACAGTAACGGTATGTGTTAGGTATTTAGCGAGAGTGTTCTGAGTGAGGAGTACAGTAACGGTATGTGTTAGGTATTTAGCGAGAGTGTTCTGAGGGTTACAGTAACGGTATGTGCTAGGTATATAGCGAATGTTCTGAGTGAGGGGTACAGTAACGGTATGTGTTAGGTATATAGAGTGTTCTGAGTGAGGGTTACAGTAACGGTATGTGCTAGGTATATAGCGAATGTTCTGAGTGAGGGGTACAGTAACGGTATGTGTTAGGTATATAGAGAGTGTTCTGAGTGAGGGTTACAGTAACGTTATGTGTTAGGTATATAGAGTGTTCTGAGTGAGGGTTACAGTAACGGTATGTGCTAGGTATATAGCGAATGTTCTGAGTGAGGGTTACAGTAACAGTATGTGTTAGGTATATAGCAAGAGTGTTCTGAGTGAGGGGTACAGTAACGGTATGTGTTAGGTATTTAGCGAGAGTGTTCTGAGTGAGGAGTACAGTAACGGTATGTGTTAGGTATTTAGCGAGAGTGTTCTGAGTGAGGGTTACAGTAACGGTATGTGCTAGGTATATAGCGAATGTTCTGAGTGAGGGGTACAGTAACGGTATGTGTTAGGTATATAGAGAGTGTTCTGAGGGTTACAGTAACGATATGTGTTAGGTATTTAGCGAGAGTGTTCTGAGTGAGGGTTACAGTAACGGTATGTGTTAGGTATATAGAGAGTGTTCTGAGTGAGGGGTACAGAAACGGTATGTGTTAGGTATTTAGCGAATGTTCTGAGTGAGGGTTACAGTAACGGTATGTGTTAGGTATTTAGCGAGAGTGTTCTGAGTGAGGGTTACAGTAACGGTATGTGTTAGGTATATAGAGAGTGTTCTGAGTGAGGGGTACAGAAATGGTATGTGTTAGGTATATAGAGAGTGTTCTGAGTGAGGGTTACAGTAACGGTATGTGTTAGGTATATAGAGTGTTCTGAGTGAGGGTTACAGTAACGTTATGTGTTAGGTATATAGAGTGTTCTGAGTGAGGGTTACAGTAACGGTATGTGTTAGGTATATAGAGTGTTCTGGGTGAGGGTTACAGTAACGGTATGTGCTAGGTATATAGCGAGTGTGTTCTGAGTGAGGGTTACAGTAACGGTATGTGTTAGGTATATAGAGAGTGTTCTGAGGGTTACAGTAACGATATGTGTTAGGTATTTAGCGAGAGTGTTCTGAGTGAGGGTTACAGTAACGGTATGTGTTAGGTATATAGAGAGTGTTCTGAGTGAGGGTTACAGTAACGGTATGTGTTAGGTATATAGAGAGTGTTCTGAGTGAGGGTTACAGTAACGGTATGTGTTAGGTATATAGAGAGTGTTCTGAGTGAGGGTTACAGTAACGGTATGTGTTAGGTATATAGAGAGTGTTCAGAGTGAGGGTTACAGTAACGGTATGTGTTAGGTATTTAGCGAGAGTGTTCTGAGTGAGGGTTACAGTAACGGTATGTGCTAGGTATATAGCGAATGTTCTGAGTGAGGGTTACAGTAACGGTATGTGCTAGGTATATAGCGAATGTTCTGAGTGAGGGGTACAGTAACGGTATGTGTTAGGTATATAGAGAGTGTTCTGAGGGTTACAGTAACGATATGTGTTAGGTATTTAGCGAGAGTGTTCTGAGTGATGAGTACAGTAACGGTATGTGTTAGGTATTTAGCGAGAGTGTTCTGAGTGAGGGTTACAGTAACGGTATGTGCTAGGTATATAGCGAATGTTCTGAGTGAGGGTTACAGTAACGGTATGTGCTAGGTATATAGCGAATGTTCTGAGTGAGGGGTACAGTAACGGTATGTGTTAGGTATATAGAGAGTGTTCTGAGTGAGGGGTACAGAAACGGTATGTGTTAGGTATTTAGCGAATGTTCTGAGTGAGGGTTACAGTAACGGTATGTGTTAGGTATTTAGCGAGAGTGTTCTGAGTGAGGGTTACAGTAACGGTATGTGTTAGGTATATAGAGAGTGTTCTGAGTGAGGGTTACAGTAACGGTATGTGTTAGGTATATAGAGAGTGTTCTGAGTGAGGGTTACAGTAACGGTATGTGTTAGGTATATAGAGAGTGTTCTGAGTGAGGGTTACAGTAACGTTATGTGTTAGGTATATAGAGTGTTCTGAGTGAGGGTTACAGTAACGGTATGTGTTAGGTATATAGAGTGTTCTGGGTGAGGGGTACAGTAACGGTATGTGTTAGGTATTTAGCGAGTGTGTTCTGAGTGAGGGTTACAGTAACGGTATGTGTTAGGTATATAGAGAGTGTTCTGAGGGTTACAGTAACGATATGTGTTAGGTATATAGCAAGAGTGTTCTGAGTGAGGGTTACAGTAACAGTATGTGTTAGGTATATAGCAAGAGTGTTCTGAGTGAGGGTTACAGTAACGGAATGTGTTAGGTATATAGAGAGTGTTCTGAGTGAGGGTTACAGTAACGGTATGTGTTAGGTATATAGAGAGTGTTCTGAGTGAGGGGTACAGAAACGGTATGTGTTAGGTATATAGAGAGTGTTCTGAGTGAGGGTTACAGTAACGGTATGTGTTAGGTATATAGAGAGTGTTCTGAGTGAGGGTTACAGTAACGGTATGTGTTAGGTATATAGAGTGTTCTGAGGGTTACAGTAACGGTATGTGTTAGTTATATAGAGAGTGTTCTGAGTGAGGGGTACAGAAACGGTATGTGTTAGGTATATAGCAAGAGTGTTCTGAGTGAGGGGTACAGTAACGGTATGTGTTAGGTATTTAGAGAGTGTTCTGAGTGAGGGGTGCAGAAACGGTATGTGTTAGGTATATAGAGAGTGTTCTGAGTGAGGGTTACAGTAACGGTATGTGCTAGGTATATAGCGAATGTTCTGAGTGAGGGGTACAGTAACGGTATGTGTTAGGTATATAGAGAGTGTTCTGAGGGTTACAGTAACGATATGTGTTAGGTATTTAGCGAGAGTGTTCTGAGTGAGGGTTACAGTAACGGTATGTGTTAGGTATATAGAGAGTGTTCTGAGTGAGGGGTACAGAAACGGTATGTGTTAGGTATATAGAGAGTGTTCTGAGTGAGGGTTACAGTAACAGTATGTGTTAGGTATATAGAGAGAGAGTGTTCTGAGTGAGGGTTACAGTAACATATGTGTTAGGTATATAGAGTGTTCTGAGGGTTACAGTAACGGTATGTGTTAGGTATATAGAGAGTGTTCTGAGTGAGGGTTACAGTAACGGTATGTGTTAGGTATATAGAGAGTGTTCTGAGTGAGGGGTACAGAAACGGTATGTGTTAGGTATATAGAGAGTGTTCTGAGTGAGGGTTACAGTAACGGTATGTGTCAGGTATATAGAGAGTGTTCTGAGTGAGGGTTACAGTAACGTTATGTGTTAGGTATATAGAGTGTTCTGAGTGAGGGTTACAGTAACGGTATGTGCTAGGTATATAGCGAATGTTCTGAGTGAGGGTTACAGTAACAGTATGTGTTAGGTATATAGCAAGAGTGTTCTGAGTGAGGGGTACAGTAACGGTATGTGTTAGGTATATAGCAAGAGTGTTCTGAGTGAGGGTTACAGTAACGGTATGTGCTAGGTATATAGCGAATGTTCTGAGTGAGGGTTACAGTAACGGTATGTGCTAGGTATATAGCGAATGTTCTGAGTGAGGGGTACAGTAACGGTATGTGTTAGGTATATAGAGAGTGTTCTGAGTGAGGGGTACAGAAACGGTATGTGTTAGGTATTTAGCGAATGTTCTGAGTGAGGGTTACAGAAACGGTATGTGTTAGGTATATAGAGAGTGTTCTGAGTGAGGGGTACAGAAACGGTATGTGTTAGGTATATAGAGAGTGTTCTGAGTGAGGGGTACAGAAACGGTATGTGTTAGGTATATAGAGAGTGTTCTGAGGGTTACAGTAACGATATGTGTTAGGTATATAGCAAGAGTGTTCTGAGTGAGGGTTACAGTAACAGTATGTGTTAGGTATATAGCAAGAGTGTTCTGAGTGAGGGTTACAGTAACGGTATGTGTTAGGTATATAGAGAGTGTTCTGAGTGAGGGTTACAGTAACGGTATGTGTTAGGTATATAGAGAGTGTTCTGAGTGAGGGTTACAGTAACGGTATGTGTTAGGTATATAGAGTGTTCTGAGGGTTACAGTAACGGTATGTGTTAGGTATATAGAGAGTGTTCTGAGTGAGGGGTACAGAAACGGTATGTGTTAGGTATATAGAGAGTGTTCTGAGTGAGGGTTACAGTAACGTTATGTGTTAGGTATATAGAGTGTTCTGAGTGAGGGTTACAGTAACGGTATGTGCTAGGTATATAGCGAATGTTCTGAGTGAGGGTTACAGTAACAGTATGTGTTAGGTATATAGCAAGAGTGTTCTGAGTGAGGGGTACAGTAACGGTATGTGTTAGGTATATAGCAAGAGTGTTCTGAGTGAGGGTTACAGTAACGGTATGTGTTAGGTATTTAGCGAGAGTGTTCTGAGTGAGGAGTACAGTAACGGTATGTGTTAGGTATTTAGCGAGAGAGTGTTCTGAGTGAGGGGTACAGAAACGGTATGTGTTAGGTATTTAGCGAGTGTGTTCTGAGTGAGGGTTACAGTAACGGTATGTGTTAGGTATATAGAGAGTGTTCTGAGGGTTACAGTAACGATATGTGTTAGGTATATAGCAAGAGTGTTCTGAGTGAGGGTTACAGTAACAGTATGTGTTAGGTATATAGCAAGAGTGTTCTGAGTGAGGGTTACAGTAACGGTATGTGTTAGGTATATAGAGAGTGTTCTGAGTGAGGGTTACAGTAACGGTATGTGTTAGGTATATAGAGAGTGTTCTGAGTGAGGGTTACAGTAACGGTATGTGTTAGGTATATAGAGTGTTCTTACAGTAACGGGTGTTAGGTATATAGAGAGTATTCTGAGTGTTATGTGTTAGGTATATAGAGAGTGTTCTGAGTGAGGGTTACAGTAATGGTATGTGTTAGGTATATAGAGTGTTCTGAGTGAGGGTTACAGTAACGGTATGTGCTAGGTATATAGCGAATGTTCTGAGTGAGGGTTACAGTAACGGTATGTGTTAGGTATATAGAGTGTTCTGAGTGAGGGGTACAGAAACGGTATGTGTTAGGTATATAGAGAGTGTTCTGAGTGAGGGTTACAGTAACGGTATGTGTTAGGTATTTAGCGAGAGTGTTCTGAGCGAGGGTTACAGTAACGTTATGTGTTAGGTATTTAGCGAGAGTGTTCTGAGTGAGGGTTACAGTAACGGTATGTGTAGGTATATAGCGAATGTTCTGAGTGAGGGTTACAGTAACGGTATGTGCTAGGTATATAGCGAATGTTCTGAGTGAGGGGTTACAGTAACGTGTAGGTATATAGAGAGTGTTCTGAGTGAGGAGTTACAGTAACGTATGTGTTAGGTATTTAGCGAGAGTGTTCTGAGTGAGGGTTACAGTAACGGTATGTGTTAGGTATATAGCGAATGTTCTGAGTGAGGGTACAGTAACGGTATGTGTTAGGTATATAGAGAGTGTTCTGAGGGTTACAGTAACGATATGTGTTAGGTATTTAGCGAGAGTGTTCTGAGTGAGGGTTACAGTAACGGTATGTGTTAGGTATATAGAGAGTGTTCTGAGTGAGGGTTACAGTAACGGTATGTGTTAGGTATATAGTGTTCTGAGGGTTACAGTAACGGTATGTGTTAGGTATATAGAGAGTGTTCTGAGTGAGGGTTACAGTAACGGTATGTGTTAGGTATATAGAGAGTGTTCTGAGTGAGGGGTACAGAAACGGTATGTGTTAGGTATATAGAGAGTGTTCTGAGTGAGGGTTACAGTAACGGTATGTGTCAGGTATATAGAGAGTGTTCTGAGTGAGGGTTACAGTAACGTTATGTGTTAGGTATATAGAGTGTTCTGAGTGAGGGTTACAGTAACGTTATGTGCTAGGTATATAGCGAATGTTCTGAGTGAGGGTTACAGTAACAGTATGTGTTAGGTATATAGCAAGAGTGTTCTGAGTGAGGGGTACAGTAACGGTATGTGTTAGGTATATAGCGAGAGTGTTCTGAGTGAGGGTTACAGTAACGGTATGTGTTAGGTATTTAGCGAGAGTGTTCTGAGTGAGGAGTACAGTAACGGTATGTGTTAGGTATTTAGAGAGTGTTCTGAGTGAGGGTTACAGTAACGGTATGTGCTAGGTATATAGCGAATGTTCTGAGTGAGGGTTACAGTAACGGTATGTGCTAGGTATATAGCGAATGTTCTGAGTGAGGTTACAGTAACGGTATGTGTTAGGTATATAGAGAGTGTTCTGAGTGAGGGGTACAGAAACGGTATGTGTTAGGTATATAGAGAGTGTTCTGAGTGAGGGGTACAGTAACGGTATGTGTTAGGTATTTAGCGAGAGAGTGTTCTGAGTGAGGGTTACAGTAACGGTATGTGTTAGGTATTTAGCGAGTGTTCTGAGTGAGGGTACAGTAACGGTATGTGTTAGGTATTTAGCGAGAGTGTTCTGAGTGAGGAGTTACAGTAACGGTATGTGTTAGGTATTTAGCGAGAGTGTTCTGAGGGTTACAGTAACGGTATGTGCTAGGTATATAGCGAATGTTCTGAGTGAGGGTTACAGTAATCAGTATGTGTTAGGTATATAGAGAGTGTTCTGAGTGAGGTTACAGTAACGGTATGTGCTAGGTATATAGCGAATGTTCTGAGTGAGGGTTAGTAACGGTATGTGTTAGGTATATAGCAAGAGTGTTCTGAGTGAGGGTTACAGTAACGGTATGTGTTAGGTATATAGAGTGTTCTGAGGGTTACAGTAACGGTATGTGTTATGTATATAGAGAGTGTTCTGAGTGAGGGGTTACAGTAACAGTATGTGTTAGGTATATAGCAAGAGTGTTCTGAGTGAGGGTTACAGTAACGGTATGTGTTAGGTATATAGAGAGTGTTCTGAGTGAGGGTTACAGTAACGGTATGTGTTAGGTATATAGAGAGTGTTCTGAGTGAGGGTTACAGTAACGGTATGTGTTAGGTATATAGAGTGTTCTGAGGGGTTACAGTAACGGTATGTGTTAGGTATATAGAGAGTGTTCTGAGTGAGGGTTACAGTAACGGTATGTGTTAGGTATATAGAGAGTGTTCTGAGTGAGGGGTACAGTAACAGTATGTGTTAGGTATATAGCAAGAGTGTTCTGAGTGAGGGTTACAGTAACGGTATGTGTTAGGTATATAGAGAGTGTTCTGAGTGAGGGGTACAGAAACGGTATGTGTTAGGTATATAGAGAGTGTTCTGAGTGAGGGTTACAGTAACGGTATGTGTTAGGTATATAGAGAGTGTTCTGAGTGAGGGTTACAGTAACGGTATGTGTTAGGTATTTAGCGAGAGTGTTCTGAGTGAGGGTTACAGTAACGGTATGTGTTAGGTATATAGCAAGAGTGTTCTGAGTGAGGGTTACAGTAACGGTATGTGTTAGGTATATAGAGAGTGTTCTGAGTGAGGGTTACAGTAACGGTATGTGTTAGGTATATAGAGAGTGTTCTGAGTGAGGGTTACAGTAACGGTATGTGTTAGGTATATAGAGTGTTCTGAGTGAGGGTTACAGTAACGTTATGTGCTAGGTATATAGCGAATGTTCTGAGTGAGGGTTACAGTAACAGTATGTGTTAGGTATATAGCAAGAGTGTTCTGAGTGAGGGGTACAGTAACGGTATGTGTTAGGTATATAGCAAGAGTGTTCTGAGTGAGGGTTACAGTAACGGTATGTGTTAGGTATTTAGCGAGAGTGTTCTGAGTGAGGAGTACAGTAACGGTATGTGTTAGGTATTTAGCGAGTGTTCTGAGTGAGGTTACAGTAACGGTATGTGCTAGGTATATAGCGAATGTTCTGAGTGAGGGTTACAGTAACGGTATGTGCTAGGTATATAGCGAATGTTCTGAGTGAGGGTTACAGTAACGGTATGTGTTAGGTATATAGAGAGTGTTCTGAGTGAGGGGTACAGAAACGGTATGTGTTAGGTATATAGAGAGTGTTCTGAGTGAGGGGTACAGTAACGGTATGTGTTAGGTATTTAGCGAGAGAGTGTTCTGAGTGAGGGTTACAGTAACGGTATGTGTTAGGTATTTAGCGAGAGTGTTCTGAGTGAGGAGTACAGTAACGGTATGTGTTAGGTATTTAGCGAGAGTGTTCTGAGTGAGGAGTACAGTAACGGTATGTGTTAGGTATTTAGCGAGAGTGTTCTGAGGGTTACAGTAACGGTATGTGCTAGGTATATAGCGAATGTTCTGAGTGAGGGGTACAGTAACGGTATGTGTTAGGTATATAGAGAGTGTTCTGAGTGAGGGTTACAGTAACGGTATGTGCTAGGTATATAGCGAATGTTCTGAGTGAGGGGTACAGTAACGGTATGTGTTAGGTATATAGCAAGAGTGTTCTGAGTGAGGGTTACAGTAACGGTATGTGTTAGGTATATAGAGTGTTCTGAGGGTTACAGAAACGGTATGTGTTAGGTATATAGAGAGTGTTCTGAGTGAGGGGTACAGAAATGGTATGTCTTGGGTATATAGAGAGTGTTCTGAGTGAGGGTTACAGTAACGGTATGTGTTAGGTATTTAGCGAGAGTGTTCTGAGTGAGGGTTACAGTAACGGTATGTGTTATGTATATAGAGAGTGTTCTGAGTGAGGGGTACAGAAACGGTATGTGTTAGGTATATAGAGAGTGTTCTGAGTGAGGGTTACAGTAACGGTATGTGTTAGGTATTTAGCGAGAGTGTTCTGAGTGAGGGTTACAGTAACGGTATGTGTTAGGTATATAGCAAGAGTGTTCTGAGTGAGGGTTACAGTAACGGTATGTGTTAGGTATATAGAGAGTGTTCTGAGTGAGGGTTACAGTAACGGTATGTGTTAGGTATATAGAGTGTTCTGAGGGTTACAGTAACGGTATGTGTTAGGTATATAGAGAGTGTTCTGAGTGAGGGTTACAGTAACGGTATGTGTTAGGTATATAGAGAGTGTTCTGAGTGAGGGTTACAGTAACAGTATGTGTTAGGTATATAGCAAGAGTGTTCTGAGTGAGGGTTACAGTAACGGTATGTGTTAGGTATATAGAGAGTGTTCTGAGTGAGGGGTACAGAAACGGTATGTGTTAGGTATATAGAGAGTGTTCTGAGTGAGGGTTACAGTAACGGTATGTGTTAGGTATATAGAGAGTGTTCTGAGTGAGGGTTACAGTAACGGTATGTGTTAGGTATATAGAGAGTGTTCTGAGTGAGGGTACAGTAACGGTATGTGTTAGGTATTTAGCGAGAGTGTTCTGAGTGAGGGTTACAGTAACGGTATGTGTTAGGTATATAGCAAGAGTGTTCTGAGTGAGGGTTACAGTAACGGTATGTGTTAGGTATATAGAGAGTGTTCTGAGTGAGGGTTACAGTAACGGTATGTGTTAGGTATATAGAGAGTGTTCTGAGTGAGGGTTACAGTAACGTATGTGTTAGGTATATAGAGAGTGTTCTGAGTGAGGGGTACAGAAACGGTATGTGTTAGGTATATAGCAAGAGTGTTCTGAGTGAGGGTTACAGTAACGGTATGTGTTAGGTATATAGAGTGTTCTGAGTGAGGGTTACAGTAACGGTATGTTTAGGTATATAGAGTGTTCTGAGTGAGGGTTACAGTAACGGCATGTGTTAGGTATATAGAGAGTGTTCTGAGTGAGGGTTACAGTAACAGTATGTCTTAGGTATATAGCAAGAGTGTTCTGAGTGAGGGGTACAGTAACGGTATGTGTTAGGTATATAGCAAGAGTGTTCTGAGTGAGGGGTACAGTAACGGTATGTGTTAGGTATATAGCAAGAGTGTTCTGAGTGAGGGTTACAGTAACGGCATGTGTTAGGTATACAGAGAGTGTTCTGAGTGAGGGGTACAGTAACGGTATGTGTTAGGGATATAGAGAGTGTTCTGAGTGAGGGGTACAGTAACTGTATGTGTTAGGTATATAGAGAGTGTTCTGAGTGAGGGGTACAGTAACGGTATGTGTTAGGTATATAGAGAGTGTTCTGAGTGAGGGGTACAGAAACGGTATGTGTTAGGTATATAGAGAGTGTTCTGAGTGAGGGTTACAGTAACGGTATGTGTCAGGTATATAGAGAGTGTTCTGAGTGAGGGTTACAGTAACGTTATGTGTTAGGTATATAGAGTGTTCTGAGTGAGGGTTACAGTAACGTTATGTGCTAGGTATATAGCGAATGTTCTGAGTGAGGGTTACAGTAACAGTATGTGTTAGGTATATAGCAAGAGTGTTCTGAGTGAGGGGTACAGTAACGGTATGTGTTAGGTATATAGCGAGAGTGTTCTGAGTGAGGGTTACAGTAACGGTATGTGTTAGGTATTTAGCGAGAGTGTTCTGAGTGAGGAGTACAGTAACGGTATGTGTTAGGTATTTAGCGAGAGTGTTCTGAGTGAGGGTTACAGTAACGGTATGTGCTAGGTATATAGCGAATGTTCTGAGTGAGGGTTACAGTAACGGTATGTGCTAGGTATATAGCGAATGTTCTGAGTGAGGGTTACAGTAACGGTATGTGTTAGGTATATAGAGAGTGTTCTGAGTGAGGGGTACAGAAACGGTATGTGTTAGGTATATAGAGTGTTCTGAGTGAGGGGTACAGTAACGGTATGTGTTAGGTATTTAGCGAGAGAGTGTTCTGAGTGAGGGTTACAGTAACGGTATGTGTTAGGTATTTAGCGAGAGTGTTCTGAGTGAGGAGTACAGTAACGGTATGTGTTAGGTATTTAGCGAGAGTGTTCTGAGTGAGGAGTACAGTAACGGTATGTGTTAGGTATTTAGCGAGAGTGTTCTGAGGGTTACAGTAACGGTATGTGCTAGGTATATAGCGAATGTTCTGAGTGAGGGGTACAGTAACGGTATGTGTTAGGTATATAGAGAGTGTTCTGAGTGAGGGTTACAGTAACGGTATGTGCTAGGTATATAGCGAATGTTCTGAGTGAGGGGTACAGTAACGGTATGTGTTAGGTATATAGCAAGAGTGTTCTGAGTGAGGGTTACAGTAACGGTATGTGTTAGGTATATAGAGTGTTCTGAGGGTTACAGTAACGGTATGTGTTATGTATATAGAGAGTGTTCTGAGTGAGGGTTACAGTAACAGTATGTGTTAGGTATATAGCAAGAGTGTTCTGAGTGAGGGTTAGAGTAACGGTATGTGTTAGGTATATAGAGAGTGTTCTGAGTGAGGGTTACAGTAACGGTATGTGTTAGGTATATAGAGAGTGTTCTGAGTGAGGGTTACAGTAACGGTATGTGTTAGGTATATAGAGTGTTCTGAGGGTTACAGTAACGGTATGTGTTAGGTATATAGAGAGTGTTCTGAGTGAGGGTTACAGTAACGGTATGTGTTAGGTATATAGAGAGTGTTCTGAGTGAGGGTTACAGTAACAGTATGTGTTAGGTATATAGCAAGAGTGTTCTGAGTGAGGGTTACAGTAACGGTATGTGTTAGGTATATAGAGAGTGTTCTGAGTGAGGGGTACAGAAACGGTATGTGTTAGGTATATAGAGAGTGTTCTGAGTGAGGGTTACAGTAACGGTATGTGTTAGGTATATAGAGAGTGTTCTGAGTGAGGAGTACAGTAACGGTATGTGTTAGGTATTTAGCGAGAGTGTTCTGAGTGAGGGTTACAGTAACGGTATGTGTTAGGTATATAGCAAGAGTGTTCTGAGTGAGGGTTACAGTAACGGTATGTGTTAGGTATATAGAGAGTGTTCTGAGTGAGGGTTACAGTAACGGTATGTGTTAGGTATATAGAGAGTGTTCTGAGTGAGGGTTACAGTAACGGTATGTGTTAGGTATATAGAGTGTTCTGAGTGAGGGTTACAGTAACGTTATGTGCTAGGTATATAGCGAATGTTCTGAGTGAGGGTTACAGTAACAGTATGTGTTAGGTATATAGCAAGAGTGTTCTGAGTGAGGGTTACAGTAACGGTATGTGTTAGGTATTTAGCGAGAGTGTTCTGAGTGAGGAGTACAGTAACGGTATGTGTTAGGTATTTAGCGAGAGTGTTCTGAGTGAGGGTTACAGTAACGGTATGTGCTAGGTATATAGCGAATGTTCTGAGTGAGGGTTACAGTAACGGTATGTGCTAGGTATATAGCGAATGTTCTGAGTGAGGGTTACAGTAACGGTATGTGTTAGGTATATAGAGAGTGTTCTGAGTGAGGGGTACAGAAACGGTATGTGTTAGGTATATAGAGAGTGTTCTGAGTGAGGGGTACAGTAACGGTATGTGTTAGGTATTTAGCGAGAGAGTGTTCTGAGTGAGGGTTACAGTAACGGTATGTGTTAGGTATTTAGCGAGAGTGTTCTGAGTGAGGAGTACAGTAACGGTATGTGTTAGGTATTTAGCGAGAGTGTTCTGAGTGAGGAGTACAGTAACGGTATGTGTTAGGTATTTAGCGAGAGTGTTCTGAGTGAGGGTTACAGTAACGGTATGTGCTAGGTATATAGCGAATGTTCTGAGTGAGGGGTACAGTAACGGTATGTGTTAGGTATTTAGCGAGAGTGTTCTGAGTGAGGGTTACAGTAACGGTATGTGCTAGGTATATAGCGAATGTTCTGAGTGAGGGGTACAGTAACGGTATGTGTTAGGTATATAGCAAGAGTGTTCTGAGTGAGGGTTACAGTAACTGTATGTGTTAGGTATATAGAGTGTTCTGAGGGTTACAGAAACGGTATGTGTTAGGTATATAGAGAGTGTTCTGAGTGAGGGGTACAGAAATGGTATGTGTTAGGTATATAGAGAGTGTTCTGAGTGAGGGTTACAGTAACGGTATGTGTTAGGTATATAGAGAGTGTTCTGAGTGAGGGTTACAGTAACGGTATGTGTTAGGTATATAGAGAGTGTTCTGAGTGAGGGGTTACAGAAACGGTATGTGTTAGGTATATAGAGAGTGTTCTGAGTGAGGGTTACAGTAACGGTATGTGTTAGGTATTTAGCGAGAGTGTTCTGAGTGAGGGTTACAGTAACGGTATGTGTTAGGTATATAGCAAGAGTGTTCTGAGTGAGGGTTACAGTAACGGTATGTGTTAGGTATATAGAGAGTGTTCTGAGTGAGGGTTACAGTAACGGTATGTGTTAGGTATATAGAGTGTTCTGAGGGTTACAGTAACGGTATGTGTTAGGTATATAGAGAGTGTTCTGAGTGAGGGTTACAGTAACGGTATGTGTTAGGTATATAGAGAGTGTTCTGAGTGAGGGTTACAGTAACAGTATGTGTTAGGTATATAGCAAGAGTGTTCTGAGTGAGGGTTATAACGGTATGTGTTAGGTATATAGAGAGTGTTCTGAGTGAGGGGTACAGAAACGGTATGTGTTAGGTATATAGAGAGTGTTCTGAGTGAGGGTTACAGTAACGGTATGTGTTAGGTATATAGAGAGTGTTCTGAGTGAGGGTTACAGTAACGGTATGTGTTAGGTATATAGAGAGTGTTCTGAGTGAGGAGTACAGTAACGGTATGTGTTAGGTATTTAGCGAGAGTGTTCTGAGTGAGGGTTACAGTAACGGTATGTGTTAGGTATATAGCAAGAGTGTTCTGAGTGAGGGTTACAGTAACGGTATGTGTTAGGTATATAGAGAGTGTTCTGAGTGAGGGTTACAGTAACGGTATGTGTTAGGTATATAGAGAGTGTTCTGAGTGAGGGTTACAGTAACGGTATGTGTTAGGTATATAGAGAGTGTTCTGAGTGAGGGGTACAGAAACGGTATGTGTTAGGTATATAGCAAGAGTGTTCTGAGTGAGGGTTACAGTAACGGTATGTGTTAGGTATATAGAGTGTTCTGAGTGAGGGTTACAGTAACGGTATGTGTTAGGTATATAGAGTGTTCTGAGTGAGGGTTACAGTAACGGCATGTGTTAGGTATATAGAGAGTGTTCTGAGTGAGGGTTACAGTAACAGTATGTCTTAGGTATATAGCAAGAGTGTTCTGAGTGAGGGGTACAGTAACGGTATGTGTTAGGTATATAGCAAGAGTGTTCTGAGTGAGGGGTACAGTAACGGTATGTGTTAGGTATATAGCAAGAGTGTTCTGAGTGAGGGTTACAGTAACGGCATGTGTTAGGTATACAGAGAGTGTTCTGAGTGAGGGGTACAGTAACGGTATGTGTTAGGGATATAGAGAGTGTTCTGAGTGAGGGGTACAGTAACTGTATGTGTTAGGTATATAGAGAGTGTTCTGAGTGAGGGGTACAGTAACGGTATGTGTTAGGTATATAGAGAGTGTTCTGAGTGAGGGTTACAGTAATGGTATGTGTTAGGTATTTAGAGAGTGTTCTGAGTGAGGGGTACAGTAACATTATGTGTTAGGTATTTAGCGAGAGTGTTCTGAGTGAGGGTTACAGTAACGGTATGTGTTAGGTATTTAGAGAGTGTTCTGAGTGAGGGGTACAGTAACGTTATGTGTTAGGTATTTAGCGAGAGTGTTCTGAGTGAGGGTTACAGTAACGGTATGTGCTAGGTATATAGCGAATGTTCTGAGTGAGGGTTACAGTAACGGTATGTGTTAGGTATTTAGCGAGAGTTCTGAGTGAGGGTTACAGTAACGGTATGTGCTAGGTATATAGCGAATGTTCTGAGTGAGGGTTACAGTAACGGTATGTGTTAGGTATATAGAGTGTTCTGAGTGAGGGTTACAGTAACGGTATGTGTTAGGTATATAGAGAGTGTTCTGAGTGAGGGTTACAGTAACGGTATGTGTTAGGTATATAGAGAGTGTTCTGAGTGAGGGGTACAGTAACGGTAGTGAGGGTTACAGTAACGGTATGTGCTAGGTATATAGCGAATGTCCTGAGTGAGGGTTACAGTAACGGTATGTGCTAGGTATATAGCGAATGTTCTGAGTGAGGGTTACAGTAACGGTATGTGTTAGGTATATAGAGAGTGTTCTGGGGGTGTCCTCGGATGGGGCCACAGTGTCTCCTGACCCCTCCTGTCTCAGCCTCCAGTATTTATGCTGCAGTAATTTGTGTCGGGGGGCTAGGGTCAGTTTGTTATATCTGGAGTACTTCTCCTGTCCTATTCGGTGTCCTGTGTGAATTTAAGTGTGCTCTCTCTAATTCTCTCTTTCTTTCTCTCTCTCGGAGGACCTGGGACCATGCCTCAGGACTTCCTGACATGATGACTCCTTGCTGTCCCCAGTCCACCTGGCCGTGCTGCTGCTCCAGTTTCAACTGTTCTGCCTTATTATTATTGGACCATGCTGGTCATTTATGAACATTTGAACATCTTGGCCATGTTCTGTTATAATCTCCACCCGGCACAGCCAGAAGAGGACTGGCCACCCCACATAGCCTGGTTCCTCTCTAGGTTTCTTCCTAGGTTTTGGCCTTTCTATGGAGTTTTTCCTAGCCACCGTGCTTCTACACCTGCATTGCTTGCTGTTTGGGGTTTTAGGCTGGGTTTCTGTACAGCACTTTTGAGATATCAGCTGATGTACGAAGGGCTTTATAAATACATTTGATTTGATTTGATTTCTGAGTGAGGGTTACAGTAACAGTATGTGCTAGGTATTTAGCGAGAGGGTTTTGAGTGAGAGCTACAGTGCTGGTGTGTGTGTGAGTGAGGAGTATAGAATGAAAGCGGGGTGCAGTGTGTGTGTGAGTGAGTGAGTGAGGAGTATAGAATGAGAGTGGGGTGCAGTGTGTGTGTTTGAGAACAGGGTGCAGTGTGTGTATGTGAGTGAGGAGTATAGAATGAGAGCGGGGTGCAGTGTGTGTGTTTGAGTGAGGAGTATAGAATGAGAGCGGGGTGCAGTGCGTGTGAGTGAGGAGTATAGAATGAAAGCGGGGTGCAGTGTGTGTGTGTGTGAGTGAGGAGTATAGAATGAGAGCGGGGTGCAGTGTGTGTGTGTGTGTGAGTGAGGAGTATAGAATGAGAGCGGGGTGCAGTGTGTGTGTGAGTGAGGAGTATAGAATGAGAGCGGGGTGCAGTGTATGTGTTTGAGTGAGGAGTATAGAATGAAAGCGGGGTGCAGTGTGTGTGTGAGTGAGGAGTATAGAATGAGAGCGGGGTGCAGTGTGTGTGTGTGAGTGAGGAGTATAGAATGAGAGCGGGGTGCAGTGTGTGTGTTTGAGAGCGGGGTGCAGTGTGTGTGTGAGTGAGGAGTATAGAATGAGAGCGGGGTGCAGTGTGTGTGTGAGAGTGAGGAGTATAGAATGAGAGCGGGGTGCAGTGTGTGTGTTTGAGAGCGGGGTGCAGTGTGTGTGTGAGTGAGGAGTATAGAATGAGAGCGGGGTGCAGTGTGTGTGTGTGAGTGTGGAGTATAGAATGAGAGCGGGGTGCAGTGTGTGTGTGTTTGAGTGAGGAGTATAGAATGAGAGCGGGGTGCAGTGTGTGTGAGTGAGGAGTATAGAATGAGAGCGGGGTGCAGTGCGTGTGAGTGAGGAGTATAGAATGAGAGCGGGGTGCAGTGTGTGTGTGTGAGTGAGGAGTATAGAATGAGAGCGGGGTGCAGTGTGTGTGTGCCACTCACTAGTTGATGAAGTCCACAGCCTGTGTTTTGAGTTGGTCTGCACTGTGCAGGTCTGCCAGGATGAGGATCTCTGCAGTGTTCTCCACAGACAGACTGGTGCACAGAGCATCCTCACACATCACCTTCAGCCTCTCCAGAGCATACTGACAGAGAGACGGGGGGGAGGAGAAAACTAATACATTTGTACTTGCTATCTATCACCATTTACAATAGGAAATGCTGGACTGTGTAATGATTTCATAACTGCTCCTGTCACGTCAATGAAGCTAGTTTGACTTTGAGGGAGAGGGTTTGAAAAGGAGTGTTGACAGTGAGTGGTGGAGGTGGAGCGCGGGAACCAGGGAGAGAGAGCAGAGATCATGGTAGTGTGTAAACACTGAAAGGTGATTTATCTGACGTCCTGTTAAACCTTGGGTGTCCAACTCAACACCACGGTACAGTACACCCACAGTGTAGACAAACACACAACTCTGAGGCAGAAAGTCACTCACAAAAGGCCTGGCCACTGTCCACACACTGACAGATAGGCGAGTGTGTCCTTTCGTGCAAATGGGCACATCACATATACACTACATGACCATAAGTATGGACACCTGCACGTCAAACATCTCATTCCAAAACCATGGGCATTAATATTTAGATGGTCCCCCCTTTGCTGCAATAACAGCCACCACTCTTCTGGGAAGGCTTTCCACTAGATGTTGGATTATTGCTGCAGGGACTTGCTTCCATTCAGCCACAAGACCATTAGTGAGATCAGGCACTGATGTTGGGCGATTGTGCTTGGCTCGCAGTCGGCGTTCCAATTCATCCCAAAGGTGTTCGATGGAGTTGAGGTCAGGGCTCTGTGCAGGCCTGTCAAGTTCTTCCACACTGATTGACAAAATATTTCTGTATGAACCTCACTTTGTGCACAGGGACACTGTCATGCTGAAACAGGAAAGGGCCTTCCAAAAACTGTTGGCACAAAATTGGAAGCACAGAATCATTTAGAATGTCATTGTCTGCTGTAGCGTTAAGATTTCCCTTTACTGGAACTAAGTGGCCTAGCCCGAACCATGAAAAACAGCACCAGACCATGATTCCACCAAACTTTACAGTTGGCACTATGCTGCATTGGGGCAAAAAGTGTTCTCCTGGCATCCGCCAAACCCAGATTAGTGCGTCGGACTGCAAAATGGTGAAGCGTGAGTCATCACTCCAGAGAACGCTTTCAACTGGTCCAGAGTCCAATTGCAGCGAGCTTTACACCACTCCAGACGACGCTAGGCTACTCGGCCATGGAAACCCATTTAATGAAGCTCCTGACAAACAGTTCTTGTGCTGACGTTGCTTCCAAAGGCAATTTGGAACTCGGGAGTGAGTTTTGCAACCGAGAGCAGATGATTTTTAAGCACTATGCGCTTCAGCACTCCGTCCCATTCTATGAGCTTGTGTGGCCTACCACTTCACGGCTGAGCCGTTGTTGCTCCTCAACGTTTCCACTTCATAATAACAGCAGTTACGGTTGACCAGGGGAGCTCTAGCAGGGCAGAAATTTGACAAACTGACTTGTTGGAAAGGTGGCATCCTATGACAGTGCATTGTTGAAAGCCACTAAGATCTTCAGTAAGGCCATTCTACTGCCAATGTTTATATATGGAGATTGCATGGCTGTGTGCTTGATTTTATACACCCGTCAGAAACGGCTGTGGCTAAAATAGCCGAAGCCACTAACTTGAAGGGGTGTCCACATACTTTTGTATATATAGTGTACAAAGCCCCACAACATTGCTAATCTTCCAGCTGCAGCCAGGAGGACTGAGGCTGGCGATTCAGAGGTGTGTGTGTGTGTGTGTGTGTGTACATAAGAGCTGTACTATTGTATAGCCAGAGGCTGCTGGGATAACATTAGAGGGGTAAAGGAGGACCTTAGTGAGACCTGGCCTTGGCCTCCAGCAGCTCCCTACTGAGTTAACCACATGCACCATTATTAAATAAATCACACACACTGCATGAGAAAAGAGAGGTAAGGAAATGAATGGGAGCAGAGAGGATGAATGCAGTTAAGATGAAGGAGTGTCACAAAAGGAATCCTTGAGGAGCGAAGGGCAGCACTTAACACAAACAATGTAGGGTGTGTGTGTGTGTGTGTGTTCGCGCATCAACAGATCTGGGGTCCTAGCAATTACTCAAATATGTTGACAGAAAACGAAGGAAGTTACGGAGGTTGAATTCTGCCACATTCAGTTCATTTATTTAGATTCACATACACCTCACAAAGACCTAGCATCATTCTGCACACAGGACCATTACATATGGTACATAGCATCTCATACACCTCACACACAAACATAACATAATACTGAAGGCCAGGGAACATAACAACATATGATATACTCACTCATCCATACAATATGATATCAGATACGATATACACACCTCCTCATTCCTCCTCCACCCACACTAACCTTGTCAGCCGCAGCCAGCAGGTCGTCAGCCATCTTGTCCAGGTTGGGGGCTTTGCCCGTGTAGATGAAGCACATCATCTCCTTGAACACCTCGGGCTCCACATCGTTGATCTCCACACGGTTCTGGAGGAGAAGAGACCCAGGGCAGTGCTCAGAGCCTATATTACCACAACTTCCCAACATCAGATCCATTATGAACACTCCATTATGAACACTCCATTGACTGTGATCCTGTTCCAGCAGTCTTTCCATGATGCAGTCTGCTTAACTCATTTCAGATAGGTGAAGTTAACTATCTACACTGAACAAAAATATAAACGCAACATGTAAAGTGCTGGTCCCATGTTTCATGAGCTGAAATATAAGATCCCAGAAATGTTCCATACACACAAAAAGTTAATTTGTGCACAAAATTAGTTTGCATTTCTGTTCGTGAACATTTTTCCTTGGCCAAGATAATCCATCCCCCTGACAGGTGCGGCATATCAAGAAACAGATTGAATAGCATGAACATTACACAGGTGCACCTTGTGCTGGGGGAAATTAAAGGCCACTCTAAAATGTGAGTTTTGTCACAAAACAATGCTACAGATGTCTCAAGGTTTGAGGGAGCGTGCAATTAGCATGCTGACTGCAAGAATGTGCACCAGAGCTGTTGCCAGAGATTTGAATGTTCATTTCTCTACCATAAGCCGCCTTAAACGCCATTTTAGAGAATTTGGCAATATATCCAAAAGGCCTCACAACAGCAGACCACGTGTAACCACGCCGGCCCAGGAACTCCACATCTGGATTCTACACCTGCGGAAGGAAGGGGGTGCTGAGGAGTGTTTGTCTGTAATTCTGTAATAAAGCCCTTTTGTGGGGAAAAACTCATTCTGATTTGCTGGGCCTGGCTCCGCAGTGGGTGGGCCTATGCCCTCCCAGGCCCACCCATGGCTGCGCCTCTGCCCAATCATGTGAAATCCATTGATTTGGGCCTAATTAATTGATTTCAATGACAGATTTCCCTATGAACTGTAACTCTGTAAAATCGCTGCGTTTATATTTTTGCTCAGTAAAGCTAATTTTACTATCGACTTTATCATTCATGTCACAAACCCACCATGTCTAAACCCATAAAACACACACCAAATAGTTGTGAGCAGACCAGAGCACCAGAACACCTCTGAAACAGTCTGAACACGTTCAACCCCAAAATTGAAAACGACATTTGAGATGTATTCCCCCCCCACAGTCGATTCCTGGAATTAATCCGGAGAATTCGTTCCCAACGAACGGTGCCTGCAGCCAACGGCAACACTCTTTATCGCTCGTCGGCACGGTAACCTGAACCCTTTTCTCCGCTCCGAGAGGCAGAACAAGGCAGTAAACCAATTATGTTGCTGCTTTATCATCGTCACGGCGACCTGAGGTATTTCAGCAGGGTCAGGCCGGGTATACAGACAGCTCAGAGCACATTAATGTTCCATTCTGGACACTAACAAAACAGCACACTACAAATCAACCCATTACACATTAGCACAGACATACATGTGTTTGTTTATCACCAACAAACACAAACATTCATCCTGTACAGAGAGTACACGTGATCTTTCATGGTCTACCAACACACACACACACACACACACACAGAGTCTACCAACACACACACACACACACACACAGAGTCTACCAACACACACACACACACAGACAGACAGACAGACAGAGAGAGAGTCTACCAATACACACAAACAGGCACAAGGCTGGGCTATTGTGTTTATTTACAAACTCATTCATTCTCCCTCTAGACTGGTGAATCTGTTTTCTCTATCATATGGGGACACATTCCTCCCCCTCTCCCTGATGAAGACGCCCACTTATATAGCAATTAAGATGCATTTCCTCGCTGTGTGCTTTATAATTTCCAAATTTGAGCAGGGCCCGCATCAATATTCTGACAACACGACCTCTACATCACCGACGTTCAATCTCACCATCTCCCTATCAGATGAGCAGGACCCACACACACACCTAGCAAGGATCTATTTTGGTCAAACTCCCACAAATCCTACAGTTACAGATCTTACAGTGAGCCTGCCAGCTCCATGCAGACAGAGGCAACATTCTGGAAGGGTACAGTAACCGTGTAGACACATCCCTGTCTGAACTAGTGATGATGCAACAGAGAGAAAGATATGTGAAGATCCTCCCCACTGAGACACAGGACTGTTCAGGTCACAACACTGTCTACAACACTCACCTTTTTACTCTCCTCCATCTCATGTTCAAACATGGCACTGAACACTGGCGATCGGGCTGGAGGGGAGGGGGGAGGGGGTAGAGAGAGCACATCAAAATGTATGTCACATGCACCGAATACAATGCCTACTTACAAGCCCTTAACCAACAATGCAGTTCAAGAAATGGAGTTAAGAAAATATCAAATCATATAAAAAGTTACATAACGAGGCTATATACAGGGGGTACCGGTACCAAGTCAATGTGCGGGGGTACAGGTTAGTTGAGGTAATATGAACATGGATAGATTGATAGAGCAAGTGAGCGAGAGAAGGAGAGAGAATAGTTTAGTTGGCTAATGTGTCTCCCATCTGTCTGTCTGTTTGTCTGTCTGCCACAGGGGCTGTGGAAAGCACGAACAGCCTCCGGTACACACCGTCCTGCTACTGCTACTCCCAAGGCCTAATGCACCAGCTCTCACTGAAGACTAGCAGGGCCATGAACCAGGAGATACAGGATGTGCCCCAAATGGCACCCTATTTCCTATATAGTGCACTATTTTTGACAAGGGTAGCACACTAGGGAATAGGATGTAATTTGTGACGTACTGAACCATATAACGTTGTTTAATTCAGAGATTTGTCAGAGAGAGAGAGAGATAGAGAAACCCAACCCCACAGCAGCACACAATTAAAATGGCTCAAAATAACTCAATAATTGACAGCCATTCCCATTCTCCACAGGAAGACAGTTTCCCCCTCTAAATCATCATTGTTTCATAGTCTTCATGTGTTTTTCTAATAAAGAAATGGGATTCCTCTATATGACAGTATGAGACTAGTGTGCTTGGGAGTAGGACACCTGAAGTGTTGCACCATAGCTGAGAGTTGTTTTGTTGTGAGTGTTGTACCATAGCTGAGTGTTGTTCCATAGCTGAGTGTTGTACCATAGCTGAGAGTTGTTTTGTTCCATAGCTGAGAGTTGTTTTGTCGTGAGTGTTGTACCATAGCTGAGAGTTGTTTTGTTGTGTTGCACCATAGCTGAGAGTTGTTTTGTTGTGAGTGTTGTACCATAGCTGAGTGTTGTACCATAGCTGAGAGTTGTTTTGCTGTGAGTGTTGTACCATAGCTGAGAGTTGTTTTGCTGTGAGTGTTGTACCATAGCTGAGAGTTGTTTTGTTCCATAGCTGAGAGTTGTTTTGATCCACAGCTGAGAGTTGTTTTGCTGTGAGTGTTGTACCATAGCTGAGAGTTGTTTTGCTGTGAGTGTTGTACCATAGCTGAGAGTTGTTTTGTTCCATAGCTGAGAGTTGTTTTGATCCATAGCTGAGAGTTGTTTTGTGTGAGTGTTGTTCCATAGCTGAGAGTTGTTTTGTGTGAGTGTTGTTCCATAGCTGAGAGTTGTTTTGCTGTGAGTGTTGTTCCATAGCTGAGAGTTGTTTTGCTGTGAGTGTTGTTCCATAGCTGAGAGTTGTTCCATAGCTGAGAGTTGTTCCATAGCTGAGAGTTGTTTTGTTGTGCGTGTTGCTATGAGTGTTGTTCCATAGCTGAGAGTTGTTTTGTGTGAGTGTTGTACCATAGCTGAGAGTTGTTTTGTGTGAGTGTTGTACCATAGCTGAGAGTTGTTTTGTGTGAGTGTTGTACCATAGCTGAGAGTTGTTTTGTGTGAGTGTTGTACCATAGCTGAGAGTTGTTTTGTTCCATAGCTGAGAGTTGTTTTGATCCACAGCTGAGAGTTGTTTTGCTGTGAGTGTTGTACCATAGCTGAGAGTTGTTTTGCTGTGAGTGTTGTACCATAGCTGAGAGTTGTTTTGTTCCATAGCTGAGAGTTGTTTTGTGTGAGTGTTGTTCCATAGCTGAGAGTTGTTTTGTGTGAGTGTTGTTCCATAGCTGAGAGTTGTTTTGCTGTGAGTGTTGTTCCATAGCTGAGAGTTGTTTTGCTGTGAGTGTTGTTCCATAGCTGAGAGTTGTTCCATAGCTGAGAGTTGTTCCATAGCTGAGAGTTGTTCCATAGCTGAGAGTTGTTTTGTTGTGCGTGTTGCTATGAGTGTTGTTCCATAGCTGAGAGTTGTTTTGTGTGAGTGTTGTACCATAGCTGAGAGTTGTTTTGTGTGAGTGTTGTACCATAGCTGAGAGTTGTTTTGTGTGCGTGTTGTACCATAGCTGAGAGTTGTTTTGTGTGCGTGTTGTACCATAGCTGAGAGTTGTTTTGTGTGAGTGTTGTACCATAGCTGAGAGTTGTTTTGTGTGCGTGTTGTACAATAGCTGAGAATTGTTTTGTGTGAGTGTTGTACCATAGCTGAGAGTTGTTTTGTGTGAGTGTTGTACCATAACTGAGAGTTGTTTTGTGTGAGTGTTGTACCATAGCTGAGAGTTGTTTTGTGTGAGTGTTGTACCATAGCTGAGAGTTGTTTTGTGTGAGTGTTGTACCATAGCTGTGTGAGGCTATTATAGAGATGCAGTGCCGAGCTCGTTCTGCAGTAGACAGAGAGAGAAGCACCACACTGTTTTAGATCACATGACCAATAAGAAGCCAATTTAAAGCGTTCCGCTCAGCCAGCACACACACACTTCCACAGCCCTTTTGATCCTGCTCTGTCCGTTTCCACAGCGATTAACGGCCCGGAGAGTTGTCACAGGAACGGTGGTGGACAGGGAGAACAATGAGTGGAGTGGGTGTCACCTAACCCAGGTAGCGGAAGAAGCGAGGGAGAAGGAGAAAAGGAGAGAGGGAGGTGCAGACAGCCAGATGAGGGGGTGGAGAGAGAGAGTGAAGACCCCAATGCCACAGTAGCACACAATTAAAATGTCTCAAAATGACTGGATAATTGACAGCCATTCCCATTCTCCACAGGGAGAGTTCCTGAAAGTTTCAGTCAGATACTCAGCCATGGGGCTCTATTTGCAGCTGCCATTAACAGCCTGCTCTTTGGCAATTTCAACTTCAAAAAGCCAGCACTCCACTATTTTCCAACCCTGATGCAAGGGTTGGTAATTTACCTGTCTTATATTATATATATCATTATCAAAAAATAATGTATTTTCAGCTGTTTAAAGCTGTTGTACAAAACCAAAAGAAAGAGACGAACGAACGAAAAACGAACTTATGAGCAGGTAGCATAGAAAGTGTACATTGAACAGATCTACCGCTTCCTCGACTTGCTTTCAATGAGAATGACAGATCTATAACTCACATTTCTATAACTGCTGATAAAAACATTTAGAAATTTCACCCTGTGTATTCTACTATTCTAACTCGCAACAGTAAGTTGAGACCCCAACTACTATCTGTAGAAGTGCAAATATGATCTGTAAGATGGTACCATTATGTTTATAAAACATTACATTTAGAAGTAGAATAACAGTGAGTGGACATTCTCCCTCTATTTATTTTGGATCTTTATCCAGCTCCTTTAAAGAGTATGGATGTTTGTAAAACCCTACATAGTCCATGTTTTCTCTATATGACATGCCCACGTGGAGCAATTATGGTGCTTTCAACTCAAAATGTAAACAAAGCTTATTTAAAACAAGTTGCTGTGTAGTATTTTATTTATTTATTGTAATTTCACCCCCTTTTTCTCCCCAATTTCATGATATCCAATTGCAATCCAATTACGATCTTGTCTCATTGCTGCAACTCCCCAAAGGGCTCACGAGAGGCAAAGTTCGAGTCATGCGTCCTCCGAAACATGACCCGCCAAGTCGCGCTTCTTAACACCTGCTCGCTTAACCCGGAAGCCAGCTGCACCAATGTGTCGGAGGAAACACCATTCAACTGACGACCGAAGTCAGCCTGGAGGAGCCCGGCCCGCCACGAGTGGCAAGAGCGCAATGAGCCAAGTAAAGCCGCCCCGGCCAAACACACACCTAACCCGGACAACGCTGGGCCAATTGTGCGCCGCACTATGGGACTCCCGGTCACATCCGGTTGTGACAGCCTGGGATCAAACCAACCCCAGGCTGTAATGACGCCGCAACACTGCGATGCAGTGCCTTAGACCGCTGCGCCAATCAGGAGGCCCTGCTGTTTAGTTACTAGAATTATACACTTTCTTTTTAGGCCTTATCGATAGCCAAGTGAATTTAGTCTTGCTTATTGACTATGTTTGGCATGACCACACTGCAATTTACAGTAGGCCTAGCCCCTATATCGGTGTGAATGCTATAGCCTATGTTTATATCGTGTAATTCCCTATTAAAGCAATGCAATTAAAACAATGTGGAATGCAAACATGTTGAAAATATTCAGCAAATATGGGGAAGGATATTTAACGAACTAGGCTATAACGGACTAATATTCAAATTGGCGTTGATGACAACGCTATACATAAAAGACAGTAAATAAACAACTTTAAGCAACTACACATTTAGCCATGGAGCACGTTCCGATTGGTCAGTGTGGGGCCAAGCCTCGATACACCCACAATGTGTTTTATAAGTCCAGAACTTTCGCTCCACCGCCAGCTACTGTGGCCATTATTCTGGCTGTGAAAATTGCTAAAATATTTCTACTACTACCGACAGCGCTAAGACTTAACATTGCGCTAGGTTTAATACAATAGAGCCCATAGTCTGTGTTTCTGTCATTGATGTGTCTATATCTGTAAGAAGTGGGTCCAGTGTTCTGTGTGGTCAGTATGCACGTGAGTGGCGTGCGAGACAAAAGTAATCTTACCTGCCAGAATGGCTTTGTGTGCCTGGAACTCCTGTCCCGCCACACACAGGGAGCAGTCAGTGAAGCGGGAGTGTTCCCAAAGCCCTCCCAGCTCATCGGCCAGCCTGCAGTCTGGCACCTTCACCATGTTCATAGTGTTCTGACCTGAGATGTTCACAGAGTCCTGCACCACACTCACCTACAGGGAGGGAGAGTTAGACGGAGAGACAGGAGACGAGAGAAAAAGAATGAGAAAAAGGAAAAAAACAGAAAGAAAAAGACAGAGGGAAGATCAGTCAGTCAGTCTACTCACATTGTATACATTACAGTAACCAGACAGACATCAGCGGTATTAGACCGTCTATCACCTTACACATTCTAATGGACAAATCAGACAACACACACATCAAATCATATACAGGAAGACCAGCCATTAACAGATGATCTCTGCCACACCAATCAATACATCAACCGTTAAATAAAGCTGCCATGCAAACACACACCTCCAACAATTAACGTATGCTCTGCTCATTTACCACATCCACTCACAAACAAGACACTAGACAGGAACTTGACTCAGTCTATTAATCATTAGGGTGTGTGTGTCATTAGGGTGTGTGTGTGTGTGTGTGTGTGTGTGTGTGTGTGTGTATATATTCTCCATGCTGGCTTAGCCACCTGTTCAAGACAACATCGAACATACTAATTTATCTCACTACAGGACAGCGTGCGCCCCACACACAGTCTTGTACAACTAACCTTGCTGGGACACAAAATGTAGTACCATTCAAGATCCTATTTTCCCTCCTAACCTTAACACTAATTCTAACCTAAACCCTAAACCCCCTAGAAATAGCATTTGACATTGTGGGGACTAACAAAATGTCCCCAGTTTGTGTTCGTTTACTGTTCTTGTGGGGACTTCTGGTCCCCACAAGTATAGTTAAACACGTCCACACACACACACTCCTATTAGGTTATCGACAACCTTTAATACCACAGAAGAAAAGAACCAAACATCGCCCAACAATTTCCAAGAAGAATCCAAACATTTTAAAGCAGCATTCCTAAGACACTGAAACGGTTCCCCAAAAAATATGTTTCATTGCCACAAACTGTTCCTAGAAAAAGCTGTGTCATGGCCCCTGAAACTCCCAAATGCATCCCAGTAAGGTGACCTTGCCACTGGGCTGTTCAGACAGGGAGGGATGGAGGCTGTCCCCCATGAAAAACACCCTCCCTGTCTGTTCATCTCTCCGTTCCTCAGTCCACACGTCCCTCTGTCTGCCCATCTGACTCAGGCAGAGACGAAAGGGGAGAAAAACACACAATGAAAAAGTGTGTGGCAAGCAGGAAATTGAATGTCAAGGACCCTTGTTTGCTCCTGATGGAGGTGTAAGTGTTAGCCTGGAGGGGAGAGAAAGACAGGGCGGGAGGGTTAGACATGGAGAATAAAAGACTGGGAGAAAAAGGCAGGACAGGGTGACAGACAGAGAGGGTATAGGATCCCAAGGAGGAAATAGACTCTCATAAACACAAGCTCATTTCCTGTGATGACATTACAGGGACACAGTACAAAGGAAATGGTGATGTTGAGAGGAGAGCATTGTGACCATGAGTATTGTGTATCACTGTGTGTGTGGCACAGTCTGGTACCCACAGCTGGCACCATAAATCACACTCCAGGGGGACTTTAGTATGAATGATGTACATCCATCTCCACACACACTCAAGAGTACACTCACAAGGCACTCATAAGACACTGATTAGCAACTCATACAAGGACTGGGAGAGACAGACGTGTGGAGGAGAGATGGAGATGAGAAGGAGAAAGAAGACAGTATAGGAGGCATATTAAAAGAGGTAAACTGGAGACTTGAGTAAGAGGGAGGGAACAGGTAAGTCAACACAGACAGCACTGGGTCTGTTGAGATGCACTCTGTATGGCCGCGTATCAAATAGCACCCTATTCCCTATATAGTGCTCAACTTTTGACTGTAGGGAATAGGGTGTCAATTGGGCCGAACTCATTATACATAGTGGTAAATACAGATGGGAGTGTTTTGTTTTATGTGTGTCTGTTGGTATAAATAAGCATGGCGGTGCACTCAGCCGCTGTATAGCACGGCAAGCCACACTAGGCTAGCCACACTGGCTAACCTGGCCCATTATTCCATCAACTAACCAGGTGGAAACAACACTTTGCTGTAGCTCTGCAGCTAGCTCCTATTTACACACACTGACTAAACTACTCTCTGTCTTCACCCCTCAGTCACGTTCTCCTGTCATCATCATCTTCATCACCAGCATGTTCAACAATCATCACCATCATCCTCGTCAGCAAGGCCGTATATTACCATCATTATGGTGGCGATGTTCATTAATGGCCTTAACCCCTGACCTGCTGGTTTCTCTATCGACTCACAGCAGCCCTCTTGATCTCTGCAGACCAGACAGTTGCTATGGAATCTCAGAGCCCAGAAGATTCATTAATTTATGCGTCAGTCTCTTTTACTCCTCTACGTGTCTGTTTATAGATTTACAGTACGCCATGAGTGAAATAGTCCTGAAAAAATTAGCAAATCAAGTTCATTAAGTTATGGAACACTTTCTTTTCCCTCCACTGTGTCTTATGTTCAATATGATACTTTTCTCTGATCAATCCAGAGCAGACTGGGTCACACGCACACACACCTTTCCTCAGCTCTGCCTTAATAGGTGTGATCTTTTAAACTTGTCGTCTGAACCCCCGAGCGCAGAACTCTTCAGCAGCTTTTTATAATGCATGACTGGCCCTTCATCCGCTCTTCTCTCCAGCCGCTCTCCAGTCAACCAGAGTAAACAGCGCTGCTCAAGACACACAAACTATATTGAATGCAAACACACTGTCTTTATAAACATACTTTCCTCAGAGGTATCAGCAAACCCCAAAATAAGGCCACACACATCTAAAAACCCACACACATGCAGACATTAAACCAAATGACAAATCTAGGTGCTTAACTAGGGCAAAACATACCAGTCAACCCTGCTGGCAACCCATTAAAGCTTCATAGCGGATGAGCCAAATTATTCCCATACTTTAGATGGTGATTGACAGTTAACACTACTGATGAGCATTCCATTGAGTCCGTGGAGACACCATTCACACCAGGGTACTGGACTAGATCTACAGTTGGTATTTCAGCAGACCAGCCTGCACCCGTCCGCCACAGACGTTTTTGAGTGGATCGACACACAGACGGGGGCAGAGGCATATTTCATGCATGATTTGAAGTCAAGCTGGTGGGTGGGTGGCAGGCAGGCAGGCAGGCAGGCAGGCAGGCAGGCAGAGAGAGAGAGAGAGAGAGAGAGAACCGGAGCCACAGCAGCCAGTTTCCCATTGTTTCGGAGCCATGTGTTCCTGTTGTCTCGCGAGCCTTGTTCTTCCACAGAGACAAACAACTGCCTGGGTGGCAGAGAGAAATGCAGACAGACCGACGCAGACACACGGATGCAGGAAAACAGGCAGGCCAGCCATTCAGGTCCCTTGAAACTAGTTGTGTTTTCTCTGCTGGAAGATCACAGAAACACTAAACTGATAGCTTTGAGACGGAGGCCCGATTTAACAGCGCTTGAAGGAAACGATCTGGAGGAGCACGGGAGAAAGACAGTTACTTGGTGCTTCATTTTTTGGGGTTTAAAGATCTGTTGGTGTTGTTGCGTCAAGGTGTAACTTGTTCTCAACCTGAATGAGGAGGCCTCGAAACTAGGGTTTCTAAATACCCTCGTACCGTTTTAAGCAAATTTGAATATTTGTACATTTCATATAAATACATGCAGTCAACTTGTGTACTAGGTAACAGACAAAGCAGATTAAATTCATTATACATCTTATAACTATTAAGTTAATTATCTAAGATGGGACAAATTCTCTCCAGCTAGGTTTTGCTAAACGGCTAACATTAGCTTGAAAGATCAAGCTTCTTGTAACTTTTTACATGTAACTGCTTTTTTACATTTAACTGGGCAAGTCAGTTAAGAACAAATTCTTACTTTCAATGATGGCCTAGGAACAGTAGGTTAACTGCCTTGTTCAGGGGCAGGAGGAACAGATTATTACCTTGTCAGCTCGGGGATTCAATCTTGCAACCTTTCGGTTACTGGTCCAACGCTCTAACCACTAGGCTTCCTGCCGCCCCATGAGGATCAGATGAGGATCAACATGAAACAAAGGCACTTTTCTCCTCTCTCACCTTCTCTCCATCTATCACTATTCATCTGTCAGTCTCAGTTACTGGGTCTCTAACCCTCTTTCTTTCTTTCAAGTGTCATCTTGCTTTATTTCCCTCACTTATTCTCTCTGTTGCCTACGCTATTCTACCCTCGCTCTCTCCCTACTCCAAACAAGGCTTGGGCGGGATATCGTATAGCAGTTTATTTGGAAAAGCCACGGGATGGTTCTGCCAATATTCAAAAATATTTCAATAAATGTTCATATTTGTAGCCACTTTTTAAGTTGTTACCCGCAGTCCACATGTGCAATACGTTAGGAGATCAAGCTTTCTTAATTTCACCTGTCACATTTTAAATGATGAAGCTTATCGTAGTTCCCCAGAACAGTTGAGCGTCACGTGTTTGTTTATAAACAGCACACCGGGAGAAAGCCATGTGGTGAATCCATAGCATTCTATATCTATCAGTGAGTCTGTTGTGCAGCGCACATGAGGTGATGAACTTACACTTATGTGCAATTCACTACTCAATGTTTTCCATCAGATATCTTAGTATGGCTTTCTTCCAGAAGTCAAAGATCTCTGGATGAGTTATTTTTTCCCCCTGTGCTTCCTACTAGTATTCCCTCTTCTCCATGTACACATGGTTCTCTTCCTTCAGAAAAGCAAGCATCACAACTTTGTTCATTTGCACAATCTAGCTTGTTCACTTTCCATTGTCAATGTCCATACAGATTGAAAATGATATCCGGTAGCTAGTCGCTATGCTTGTATAACTTTACGAGCTGGGTATGCCAGTATTTGCAAATAGTTTATCAGTTTTTGCCCGTTAGTATTTAGCTATGTGATTTCACTATTATAGTAGTTTGTGCTATGCCGGTTATACCGTAAATCCTGGTATATGAGAAGGGCGATATGACAATATGAAAATCTGGATACCGCCCAAGCCTACTCCAAACCCTGTTACATCTTCTCTCAAACTATTTCCACCCTCTTACACCCATCTTCCATCCTTCCCATTCTGTCTCTGTCTATCCTCCCTAACCAAGTCTCTCACTTTGTGTCTCAGTCTCACTGAACCTCTACACATCTCCCTGTCTCAGTTTTGGGGAGGTGTGTGAGGTGAGAAAGGGAGGTGTGTAGGGAGGTAGATAGGGGTGAAGAGAGCAGCTGGAGCATCTGCAGCAGTCTCCTCTGACAGCAGCGTGGCATATGGCAGGGCCCTGTGAAGGATGGGCGCTGTCACCCGGCAAAGTGCTTACCCACAGACAGCCAGGAGAAAGAAATGGGGAGGGGGGGGGACGAGCGAGAGAGAAAGAGCAGGAGTAAGAGGAGGAAACAGCTGAACATCAGCACCCACCTCATTTATTCACACACTCCCTGGGAGGAGACTGTGGAGATGAAGAGGAGAGAGGATACGGAGGAGAGAGAGAAAGAGCAGGAGTAAGAGGAGGAAACAGCTGAACATCAGCACCCACCTCATTTATTCACACACTCCCTGGGAGGAGACTGTGGAGATGAAGAGGAGAGAGGATACGGAGGAGAGAGAGAAAGAGCAGGAGTAAGAGGATGAAACAGCTGAACATCAGCACCCACCTCATTTATTCACACACTCCCTGGGAGGAGACTGTGGAGATGAAGAGGAGAGAGGATACGGAGGAGAGAGAGAAAGAGCAGGAGTAAGAGGAGGAAACAGCTGAACATCAGCACCCACCTCATTTATTCACACACTCCCTGGGAGGAGACTGTGGAGATGAAGAGGAGAGAGAGGATATGGAGGAGAGAGAGAGAGGATATGGAGGAGAGAGAAAGAGCAGGAGTAAGAGGAGGAAACAGCTGAACATCAGCACCCACCTCATTTATTCACACACTCCCTGGGAGGAGACGGTGGAGATAAAAAGAGGAGAGAGAGGATATGGAGAGAGAGAAAGATAGAAAGAAAGCTCTGTGGATACAAAGATGCTGTAGGGTGGTTAGGATGAGACTAGAAGCACTATTGTATCATCACTATTATGAAGAAAGAGTTATGCTGGGGTAGAATGAGAAAACCCTTCAGTGGTTCATTCACTGCCTGAGGTGACAGAGTGTGTGAAACAAGCCCATCATGCCCACCAGCTGAGGCTCTCTGACACTAACTGTCTGCCTAAAGGTGGACCACTGACTTACCAATTTAGGATGACCGAGTATCCGAAAGACACTTCTGTTCAACTTTCTGAATAGAGCTAGCCACACTTAACAGTAAGCAAAACCCCTTAGGCAGAGATACAGTACATTTTATGAGGAAGTTCTCCAACTAACGTATGTAAGGGGTGGAGGACACAAGACAAGGGAGAGGAGGGAGCAGTGAGGAGGAAACAAGAGAAGGGAGAGGAGGGAGCAGTGAGGAGGAAACAAGAGAAGGGAGAGGAGGGAGCAGTGAGGAGGACACAAGAGAAGGGAGAGGAGGGAGCAGTGAGGAGGACACAAGAGAAGGGAGAGGAGGGAGCAGTGAGGAGGAAACAAGACAAGGGAGAGGAGGGAGCAGTGAGGAGGACACAAGAGAAGGGAGAGGAGGGAGCAGTGAGGAGGACACAAGACAAGGGAGAGGAGGGAGCAGTGAGGAGGAAACAAGACAAGGGAGAGGAGGTAGCAGTGAGGAGGACACAAGACAAGGGAGAGGAGGGAGCAGTGAGGAGGAAACAAGAGAAGGGAGAGGAGGGAGCAGTGAGGAGGAAACAAGACAAGGGAGAGGAGGGAGCAGTGAGGAGGAAACAAGACAAGGGAGAGGAGGGAGCAGTGAGGAGGAAACAAGAGAAGGGAGAGGAGGGAGCAGTGAGGAGGAAACAAGAAAAGGGAGAGGAGGGAGCAGTGAGGAGGAAACAAGACAAGGGAGAGGAGGGAGCAGTGAGGAGGACACAAGAGAAGGGAGAGGAGGGAGCAGTGAGGAGGACACAAGAGAAGGGAGAGGAGGGAGCAGTGAGGAGGAAACAAGACAAGGGAGAGGAGGGAGCAGTGAGGAGGACACAAGAGAAGGGAGAGGAGGGAGCAGTGAGGAGGAAACAAGACAAGGGAGAGGAGGGAGCAGTGAGGAGGAAACAAGAGAAGGGAGAGGAGGGAGCAGTGAGGAGGAAACAAGAGAAGGGAGAGGAGGGAGCAGTGAGGAGGACACAAGAGAAGGGAGAGGAGGGAGCAGTGAGGAGGACACAAGAGAAGGGAGAGGAGGGAGCAGTGAGGAGGAAACAAGACCAGGGAGAGGAGGGAGCAGTGAGGAGGACACAAGAGAAGGGAGAGGAGGGAGCAGTGAGGAGGACACAAGAGAAGGGAGAGGAGGGAGCAGTGAGGAGGAAACAAGAGAAGGGAGAGGAGGGAGCAGTGAGGAGGAAACAAGAGAAGGGAGAGGAGGGAGCAGTGAGGAGGAAACAAGACAAGGGAGAGGAGGGAGCAGTGAGGAGGAAACAAGACAAGGGAGAGGAGGGAGCAGTGAGGAGGACACAAGAGAAGGGAGAGGAGCAAAGCCAGGAGAGAAGGAAGGGATGAGGGGTGATATTGGGGGAAAAAGTGCCCATTGCTCTGGGGCGTTCCCTCTCAGAAGCAGGACAGGACCATGTGGCCAAGACAAGGAGAGAGAGGGAAGGAAGGAGAGATAAGAGGTTTCAAGTTTTAATGTCAAATGCACTAGAACAGTGAAATTCCTTTCTTGCACACTCCAAACCCAAATATGCAGTAAATAATCAATATCAATGAAGCACTAAGAATAACATAAGGTAGAACAAAAACACACAAGAAAAAAAAGAATATAAGAAGCTATGCACAGGGTCAGTTTGAGTGCAGGGATGCTAGAGTGAGGTACGTACTATGCATTTACAAAGTATTCAGACCCATAGACTTTTTCCACATTGTTACCCATTATTACAAAGCAAAAATAAGTTCATGAATAAATATCACATTTACTTAAGTATTCAGATCCTTTACTCAGTACTTGGTTGTAGCACCTTTGACAGCGATTACAGCCTCGAGTCTTATTGGGTATGATGCACACCTGTATTTGGAGCGTTCCTCCCTTTCTTCACTGCAGATCATCTCAATCTCTGTCAGGTTGGATGGGGTGCGCCGTTGCACAGCTATTTTCAGGTCTCTCCAGAGATGTTAGTTCAGGTTCAAGTCCGGGCTCTTGCTGGACCACTCAAAGACGTTCAGAGACTTGTCCCAAAGCCACTCCTGTGTAGTCTTTGCTGTGTGCTTAGGGTCGTTCTCCTGTTGGAAGGTGAACCTTCACCCCAGTCTGAGGTCCTGAGTGCTCTGGAGCAGGTTTTTTTTAACAAGGATCTCTCTGTACTTTGCTCCGTTCATCTTTCCCTCGATCCTGACTAGTCTCTCAAGCCCTGCTGCTGAAAACATCCCCACAGTATGATGCTGCCACCAGGGATGGTGACAGGTTTCCTCCAGACATAACTCTGGGCATTCAGGCTAAAGAGTTCAATCTTGGTTTCATCAGACAAGATAATCTTGTTTCACATGGTCAGAGTCTTTACGTGACTTTTGGCAAACTCCAAGCGGCCTGTCATGTGCATTTTACTGAGGAGTGCCTTCTGTCAAGCCCCTCTACCATAAAGGCCTGAGTGGTGGAGAGCTGCAGAGATAGTTGTCCTTCTGGAAGGTTCATCCATCTCCACAGAGGATCTCTGGAGCTCTGTCAGAGTGACCATTGGGTTCTTGGTCACCTCCCTAATCAAGGCCCTTCTCCTGATTGCTCAGTTTAGCCGGGCGGCCAGTTCCAGAAAGAGTCTTGGTGGTTCTAAACTTCTTCCATTTAAGAAAGATGGAGGCCTCTGTTCTTGGGGACATTCAATGCTGCAGAAATGTTTCCCTTTCCCAGATCTGTGCCTCGATACAATCCTGTCTCTGAGTTTTACAGACAATTCCTTTGACCGCATTACTTGGTTTTTGCTCTGACATGCACTGTCTACTGTGGGACCTTAAATAGGCAGTTGTGTGCCTTTCCAAATAGTGTCCAATCATTTGAATTTACCACAGTTGGACTCCAATCATGTTGTAGAAACATTGATAATCAATGAAAAACAGGATGCACCTGAACTCAATTTCGAGTCTCATAGCAAAGGGTCTGAACACTTATGCAAATAAGGTATTTGTTTTTTATAAATTTGCAAAACATTAAGAACCAGTTTCGCTTTGTCATTATGCGGTAATGTGTGTAGATTGATGAGGCAAAAAAACAATGTAATCCATTTTAGAATAAGGCTGTAACGTAACAAATGTGGAAAGAGTCAAGGGGCCGGAATACTTCCCGAATGCACTGCATGTACAGTTGAAGTCGGAAGTTTACATACACTTAGGTCGGAGTCATTAATACTCATTTTCCAACCACTCATTTCTTGTTAACAAACTATAGTTTTGGCAAGTCAGTTAGGACATCTACTTTGTACATGACACAAGTAATTTTTCCAACAATTGTTTACAGACAGATTATTTCTCTTATAATTCACTGTATCACAATTCCAGTAGGTCAAAAGTTTACATACACTAAGTTGACTGTGCTTTTAAACAGCTTGGAAAATTCCAGAAAATGATGTCATGGCTTTAGAAGCTTCTGATAGGCTAATTGACATCATTTGAGTCAATTGAATGTGTCCTTGTGGATGTATTTCAAGGCCTACCTTCAAACTCAGTGCCTCTTTGCTTCATGGGATCATCAAAAGAAATCAGCCAAGACCTCAGAAAAAAAATATGGGCCTCCACAAATCTGGTTCATCCTTGCAAACAATTTCCAAATTCCTGAAGGTATCATGTTCATCTGTACAAACAATAGTACGCAAGTATAAACCTTATGGGACCACGCAGCCATCATACCACTCAGGAAGGAGACGCGTTCTGTCTCCTAGAGATTAACGTATTTTGGTGTGAAAAGTGCAAATCAATCCCAGAACAGCAGCAAAGGACCTTGTGAAGATGCTTGAGGAAACCGGTACAGAAGTATCTATATCTACAGTAAAACGAGTCCTATATCGACATAACCTGAAAGGCCGCTCAGCAATGAAGTAGCCCCTGCTCCAAAACCGCCATAAAAAAGACAGACTACGGTTTGCATCTGCACATGGGGACAAAGATCGTACTTTTTGGAGAAATATCTTTCTGGTCTGATGAAACAAAAATAGAACCGTTTGGCCATAATGACCACCGTTATATTTAGAAGAAAAAGGGTGAGGCGTGCAAGCCGAGGGGGAGGCAGCATCATGTTGTGGGGGTGATTTGCTGCAGGAGGGACTGGTGAACTTCACAAAATTTGGTGGATATATTGAAGCAACATCCCAAGACATCAGTCAGGAAGTTAAAGCTTGGTCGCAAAAGGTTCTTCCAAATTAACAATGACCCCAAGCATACTTCCAAAGTTGTGGAAAAAGGCTTAAGGACAACGAAGTCAAGGTATTGGAGTGGCAAGGAGGCCTACAAACCTGACTCAGTTACACCAGCTCTGTCAGGAGGAATGGGCCAGAATTCACCCAACTTATTGTGGGAAGCTTGTGGAAGGCTACCCGAAACATTTGACCCATGTTAACAATTTAAAGGCAATGCTACCAAATACTAATTGAGTGTGTATTAACTTCTGACCCACTGGGAATGTGATGAAAGAAATAAAAGCTGAAATAAATTACTCTACCATTATTCCGTCATTTCACATTCTTAAAATAAAGTGGTGATCCTAACTGACCTAAGACAGGGAATATTTACCCAGATTAAATGTAAGGAATTGTGAAAAACAATTTAAATGTATTTGGCTAAGGTGTATGTAAACTTCCAACTTCAACTGTATAGGGGTAAGGTGACTTGGCATCAGGATATACACAGAGTATACCCAACATTAGAAACCTCTTCCTAATTATTGAGTTGCACCCCCGCCCCTTTCGCCCTCAGAACAGCCTGAATTCGTCAGGGCATGGACTCTACAAGGTGCTGAAAGCGTTCCACGGGGATTCTGGCCAATGTAGACCCAAATATTTGCCACAGTTGTGTCAAGTCGGCTGGATGTTCTTTGGGTGGTGGGCCATTCTTGATACACACAGGACACTGTTGAGCGTGAAAAACCCAGCCGCATTGCAGTTCTTGACACAAACCGGTGTGCCTGGCACCTACTACCATAACCTGTTCAGAGGCACTTAAACATGTTATATTGCCCATTCCCCCTCTGCATGGCACACACACACCCCATGTCTTAATTGTCTCAAGGTTTAAAAGTTCTTTAACCGGTCTCCTCCTCTTCATCTACACTGATTGAAGTGGATTTAACAATTCACCTCGTCAGTCTCATGGAAAGAACAGGCGCCCTTAATGTTTTGTATACTCCGTGTATGATAATTTACACTGCTGCTACTCTGTTTATAATTGTATGTGAGTGTGTGTGCATGTATGTAGATTCAGTATAAATGTATGTGTGTGTGTGTGTTGGAGTGTCAGTGTGAGTGAGTGTGTAGAGACCTGTGAGCGTGCCATAGAGAAATAAATACAAGGGCCAACTCAGATATTCCCTAGAATACATATTTAGAAGTGTTATGGCTTGGGGATAGATGCTGTTCAGGACCCTGTTGTTGTCAGACCTGATGCACCGGTACCACTTGCTGTGTGGAGCTGAGAGAACAATCTATGGCTTGGGGGGCTGGAGTCTTTAATGATTGTCCGGGTCTTCCTTTCACACCGCCTGATATAGAGGTCCTGGATGGCAGGGAACTCAGACCCAGTCGAGGGGGCTGTCCGCACCATCCTCTAGCACCATGCGATCGAGGGCGGTGTTGTTGCCGTACCAAGCAGTGATGCAGCCAGTCAAGGTGCACCCAATAGCGCAGCTGTAGACCTTTTTGAGAATTTAAGGGCCCATTGCCAAACCTTTTCAACTTCCTGAGGGGGAAGAGGCGCCGTTGCGCCTTCTTCATGACTGTGCACGTGGACCATTTTAAGTCCTTAGAGATTAGAACACCCCTGTGGGGGCCCCATGAGGGTCAGTTTGGTGGACGTGATGTTGCCTACCCTTCACCACCTGGGGTCGGCCCGTCAGGAAGTCCAGGACCCAGCTTCAGAGTGAGATGTTCAGTACCAGGGTCCTAAGCTTGGTGACGAGCTTGGAGGGGACGATGGTGTTGAACGCTGAGCAGTAGTCAATGAACAGCATTCTCACAAATGGAGAGAGAAAGAGTAGAGAGAGAGAAGAGAGAAAGATAAAAATGAAAGAAAAAAAAAAAGAGAAGGAAAGAGAATGAGAGAACGAGGAGACAGGTCTCCGATGGTTGTAAAGACTGCATCCCAGGGGGAACAAGGACCAGGAATATTGAAGTACTTTACAGTCTTACCTGCCCAGGAGAAGACCTTGTGGTAGCTATAGGTCAACCGATTATGATTTTTCAACGCCGATACCGATTATTGGAGGACCAAAAAAAGCCAATACGATTAATCGGACGGTTTAAAAAAATGTATTTGTAATAATGACAATTACAACAATACTGAATAAGCACTTATTTTAACTTATAATATAATACATCAATAAAATTACATTTAGCCTCAAATAAATAATTAAACACGTTCAATTTGGTTTAAATAATGCAAAAACAAAGTGTTGAAGAAAGTAAAAGTTCAATATGTGCCAAAGCTAACATTTGAGCTCCTTGCTCAGAACATGAGAACATATGAAAGTTGGTGGTTCCATTTAACATGAGACTTCAATATTCCAAGGTAAGAGGTTTTAGGTTGTAGTTATTATAGGAATTATAGGATTATTTCTCTCTATACCATTTGTATTTCATATACCTTTGACTATTGGATGTTCTTATAGGCACTTTAGTATTGCCAGTGTAACAGTATAGATTCCGTCCCTCTCCTCGCCCCTACCTGGGCTCGAACCAGGAACACATCGACAACAGCTACACTCGAAGCAGCATTACCCATCGCTCCACAAAAGCCGCGGCCCTTGCAGAGCAAGGGGAACAACTACTCCAAGTCTCAGAGCGAGTGACGTTTGAAACGCTTTTAGCGCGCACCCCGCTAACTAGCTAGCCATTTCACATCGGTTACACCAGTCATTAGGCTGATAGGCTTGAAGTCATAAACAGCGCTGTGCTTGCGAAGAGCTGCTGGCAAAATGCACGAAAGTGCTGTTTGAATGAATGCTTACGAGCCTGCTGCTGCCTACCATCGCTCAGTCACACTGCTCTATCAAATCATAGACTTAATTATCACATAATAACACACAGAAATACGAGCCCTAGGTCATTAATATGGTCGAATCCGGAAACTATCATTTCGGAAACAAAACGTTTATTATTTCAGTGAAATAACCGAACCGTTACGTATTTTATCTAACGGGTGGCATCCATAAGTCTAAATATTCCTGTTACATTGCACAACCGTCAATGTTATGTCATAATTACGTAAAATTCTGGCAAATTAGTTCGCAATGAGCCAGGCTGCATAAACTGTTGCATATACCTCGACTCTGCGTGCAATGAACGCAAGAGAAATGACACAATTTCACCTGGTTAATATTGCTTGCTAACCTAGATTTCTTTCAGCTAAATACGCAGGTTTAAAAATATATACTTCTGTGTATTGATTTTAAGAAAGGCATTGGTGTTTATGGTTAGGTACAGTCGTCCAACGATTGTGCTTTTTTCGCAAATGCGTTTTTGTTAAATCATCCCCCAGCGTTGCATCGATTATATGCAACGCAGGACACGCTAGATAAACGAGTATAACCATGTGTAGTTATAACTAGTGATTATGATTGATTGATTGTTTTTTATAAGATAAGTTTAATGCTAGCTAGCAACTTACCTTGGCTTACTGCATTCGCGTAACAGGCAGGCTCATTGTGGAGTGTAATGAGAGGCGGGTGGTTAGAGCGTGTTGGGGATTAATCAGAATAGTTGGGTAACATAGATAAGATGTTTTATTTTTATTGCATGCTTATGTGAGATATGTCATTAGAATGTCTATTTTTGGATAATACTGTTGGCCGGTTGCAGTTATCTGTTCTCTGTCAGGGTTCAGTGACTTGGGCCACAGAGAGGGGAGAGGTCAAGCTTGTCTTCATATGTAAACATATCTTTTAAACCATGTGAAGGGATGATTGAGGGGGAACCAATTATCTCTTGGTTCTACAATGTCTGTGTGCAAGTCACTGTGTCTCCGTGAGCTTGTCCAGAATGGGAGTGTCTAAAATGACAATTGATATATATCCTAATGTCTTGGTACTATGTTGTACCGAGAACGAGAAGTAGAACCTCGTTTTAGGAGAGCAAACTGAACGATAATTTATAGCTAATGCTGTCTGGCTATGGAATACTCCTCTCTCAAGTAAAGTCTTCCTTTTTAATGTTCCTAAGATCTGTTATTCGTAATGTGAGTTGAGATGGGTGTGTCTTGGCTATAAATGATACTAATAACTGTTTTGTTAGGACTCTGAGAATTCATTTATAGACACCGAATTGATCTGAGAGTCACAGGGTTGTGATGGAGCTCTTTATAATTAAAGATGGACTTTATGATAACTCTGACTTGTGTGTGGTTTGCTCTCATGATTTGGTAAATACAGGAAATTTCCACTACAAGCGGTGGACTAGTTAACTGTACGATTGCAAGATTGGGTCCCCTGAGCAGACAAGGTGAAAATCTGTCGTTCTGCCCCTGAACAAGGTTCCTTCATTGAAAATAAGAATGTGTTCTTAACTGATTTTCCTAGTTAAATAAAGGTTTAAAAAAAATAAATGTTTAAAAAATAAATACATTTAAAAAAGGCGAAATAGGCATCCAAAAATACAGATTGTTATGAAAACTTGAAATAGGCACTAATTAATCGGCCATTCCGATTAATCGGTCGACCTCTACTCACTACAGTAACTCACACTAGGGCTGGGTGATATGGCCAAAATACATGGGCATTAAATATGGACTTGGTCCCCCCTTTGCTGCTATAACAGCCTCCACTCTTCTGGGAAGGCTTTCCACTAGATGTTGGAACATTGCTACGGGGATTTTCTTCCGTTCAGCCACAAGAGCATTAGTGAGATTAGGCACCGATGTTGGGCGATTAGGCCTGGCTCGCAGTCGGCATTCCAATTCATCCCAATGGTGTTCATTGAGGTTGAGGTCTGGTTGTAAGAAACTCGAACTCAGTGTATTTATAGAACACTTGTGGATTTATATTAAGAAGCTAAGTGGAAACATCGTTGTCATCAACATTGTTGCATGTGCTGCATTGATCATGCAGACTGAACACAAGTGTCTTGTGGTTAAGCAACAACAAATTAGCTCCTTGAGTGGGACGGGACAAGGCTAGGTCTGCGAGGAAATGGACATTACACATGGCATATTACAAACCAAACCTTTAAATACCGTTATACAAGTTAAAGTAAAAAACCTAAACCGGTCCGTGCATAAATGCTGGTATATAGTAAAATCAGGACTATAACCAACCAGCAGCCAACACCACTGGGGAGGGCTGTGTTGGAAGTACTCTCTATGCCAACCCTCTCTCACATACACAGGGACATGTGCATACACACACAGTACACGCAGTCACACACACACAGTACACACAGTCACACACACACACAGAGTACACGCAGTCACACACAGAGTACAACGCAGTCACACACAGAGTACAACGCAGTCACACACACAGTACACGCAGTCACACACACAGTACACGCAGTCACACACACAGTACACGCAGTCACACACACAGTACACGCAGTCACACACACAGTACACGCAGTCACACACACAGTACACGCAGTCACACACACAGTACACGCAGTCACACACACACACACACACACATCTCCCCCACAGCTCTGTAGTAGCTGCTATGCCCCTCTTACTCGTCTGTCAATAGGCCCAGTTTGGAAGCACTTTAAACAGACTTGCACATCGCTCCTCTCTCTCTCTCGTAACGAACAGCGGGAAACTTCAAGACATGGATTCCAGCACCATACCCACAGGGTTAATTAGGTTTGCTTTAAACAGCCACCACCATGCTTTTTAAACATTCATGGGTGAATGCATGACAACGAGAACATTAACATATCCAGAAAGTTAACCTCTACTCTGTTCCCCGATCCAACAGGGGGGGCTGGGCGACACAGAGCGAGAGATGGTTGACCTCTGCTGCCCCCTCTGTTACAGCCTAGTAATAACAGGGGATATAATCTAGCCCAACACTACACAGCATCTGACCTGAGCCCTACTGACAAACTGACGGAATAAGAATCCGCACAGACCTTTTTGGTCTTAATTTAAAAAGTTAGGCATAAGGTTAGCAGTGTGGTTGGGGTTGGTGAAGAGTAAATGTAACTGCAGAAATAGACAGGGTTTATGACTTTGTGGCAACTAGTGATGACCCATGAGGTTTTCCTGGTCAGGTCACATGGTTAAGACAGACTCCTGGCCCTAGTCCCAGTGTAGCTGTGTGTGTCCTATAAACAGGTTAGCTGTGTGTGTCCTATAAACGGGTTAGCTGTGTGTGTCCTATAAACGGGTTAGCTGTGTGTGTCCTATAAACGGGTTAGCGGTGTGTGTCCTATAAACGGGTTAGCGGTGTGTGTCCTATAAACGGGTTAGCGGTGTGTGTCCTATAAACGGGTTAGCGGTGTGTGTCCTATAAACGGGTTAGCGGTGTGTGTCCTATAAACGGGTTAGCGGTGTGTGTCCTATAAACGGGTTAGCGGTGTGTGTCCTATAAACGGGTTAGCGGTGTGTGTCCTATAAACGGGTTAGCGGTGTGTGTCCTATAAACGGGTTAGCGGTGTGTGTCCTATAAACGGGTTAGCGATGTGTCCTATAAACGTTAGCGGTGTGTGTCCTATAAACGGGTTAGCGGTGTGTGTCCTATAAACGGGTTAGCGGTGTGTGTCCTATAAACGGGTTAGCGGTGTGTGTCCTATAAACGGGTTAGCCTATAAACGTTAGCGTGTGTCCTATAAACGGGTTAGCGGTGTGTGTCCTATAAACGGGTTAGCGGTGTGTGTCCTATAAACGGGTTAGCGTCCTATAAACGGGTTAGCGGTCCTATGTGTCCTATAAACGGGTTAGCGGTGTGTGTCCTATAAACGGGTTAGCGGTGTGTGTCCTATAAACGGGTTAGCGGTGTGTGTCCTATAAACGGGTTAGCGGTGTGTGTCCTATAAACGGGTTAGCGGTGTGTCCTATAAACGGGTTAGCGATGTGTCCTATAAACGGGTTAGCGATGTGTCCTATAAACGGGTTAGCGATGTGTCCTATAAACGGGTTAGCGATGTGTCCTATAAACGGGTTAGCGATGTGTCCTATAAACGGGTTAGCGATGTGTCCTATAAACGGGTTAGCGATGTGTCCTATAAACGGGTTAGCGATGTGTCCTATAAACGGGTTAGCGATGTGTCCTATAAACGGGTTAGCGATGTGTCCTATAAACGGGTTAGCGATGTGTCCTATAAACGGGTTAGCGATGTGTCCTATAAACGGGTTAGCGATGTGTCCTATAAACGGGTTAGCGGTGTGTGTCCTATAAACGGGTTAGCGGTGTGTGTCCTATAAACGGGTTATAAACGGTTAGCGATGTGTCCTATAAACGGGTTAGCGTGTGTCCTATAAACGTGTGTCCTATAAACGGGTTAGCTGTCCTATAAACGGGTTAGCGTGTGTCCTATAAACGGGTTAGCTGTGTGTGTCCTATAAACGGGTTAGCGGTGTGTGTCCTATAAACGGGTTAGCCTATAAACGGGTTAGCGATGTGTCCTATAAACGGGTTAGCGGTGTGTGTCCTATAAACGGGTTAGCGGTGTGTGTCCTATAAACGGGTTAGCGGTGTGTGTCCTATAAACGGGTTAGCGGTGTGTGTCCTATAAACGGGTTAGCGGTGTGTGTCCTATAAACGGGTTAGCGGTGTGTGTCCTATAAACGGGTTAGGTTAGCTGTGTGTGTCCTATAAACGGGTTAGCTGTGTGTGTCCTATAAACGGGTTAGCTGTGTGTGTCCTATAAACGGGTTAGCTGTGTGTGTCCTATAAACGGGTTAGCTGTGTGTGTCCTATAAACGGGTTAGCTGTGTGTGTCCTATAAACGGGTTAGCTGTGTGTGTCCTATAAACGGGTTAGCTGTGTTAGCTGTGTCCTATAAACGGGTTAGCTGTGTGTGTCCTATAAACGGGTTAGCTGTGTGTGTCCTATAAACGGGTTAGCTGTGTGTGTCCTATAAACGGGTTAGCTGTGTGTGTCCTATAAACGGGTTAGCTGTGTGTGTCCTATAAACGGGTTAGCTGTGTGTGTCCTATAAACGGGTTAGCTGTGTGTGTCCTATAAACGGGTTAGCTGTGTGTGTCCTATAAACGGGTTAGCTGTGTGTGTCCTATAAACGGGTTAGCTGTGTGTGTCCTATAAACGGGTTAGCTGTGTGTGTCCTATAAACGGGTTAGCTGTGTGTGTCCTATAAACGGGTTAGCGGTGTGTGTCCTATAAACGGGTTAGCGGTGTGTGTCCTATAAACGGGTTAGCTGTGTGTGTCCTATAAACGGGTTAGCTGTGTGTGTCCTATAAACGGGTTAGCTGTGTGTGTCCTATAAACGGGTTAGCTGTGTGTGTCCTATAAACGGGTTAGCTGTGTGTGTCCTATAAACGGGTTAGCTGTGTGTGTCCTATAAACGGGTTAGCTGTGTGTGTCCTATAAACGGGTTAGCTGTGTGTGTCCTATAAAACGGGTTAGCGGTGTGTGTCCTATAAACGGGTTAGCGGTGTGCACACTTCAAAGCGGCATAAGGCCGTGTGTTATGGTTTTGGATAGCCAGATTGCTAGCAACAATGACAATAAACTATGTGGTTAATCGTAAGTGTCTCGTTTCAGCTCATTTGATCTTGTTTTTGATACCATGCCTTGTTTTGAAGTGTTTTGACTGATTTCACATCTATGCTAACATGGCAAAAAATGTGCTATCTAGCAACCGCAACAAAGTACTTGAGAGACAAGTTCTCATTGTGCAACTTTAATTCGGTTTTCAATAAACATTGGGGACAAAATATTGTTTACATGTTATCAACAATATAAGCCAACCCCGTCAGTTTTGCCCCACAGTTGAGCACAAGTGAATGTAGTTGCTAACCAACCAACCCGTCTATAGAGATACATCTAACTGCCAACATTATAGGGCGTTGGGCCCCACAAACCAGAACAGCTTCAACGTGCCTTAGCATACATTCTACAAGTGTCTGGAACTCTATTAGAGGGATCCGACACCATTCTTCCATGAGAAATTCCATAATTTGGTGTTCTGTTGACAGTGGTGGAAATCACCGTCTCAGGCGCCACTCCAGAATCTAATATAAAGTGTTCATTTGGGTTGAGATCTGGTGACTGACACACCCTTTAACCCCATATGCTCCTCTGAGGCGCTCTTTAAAAGTCACTGACATCTATTATTCTAGCCAGGGTAGACAAAATAATCTACAACTGGGCTTTTTTTATACATGACCCTAAGCATGATGGGATGTTAATTTCTTAATTAACACCAGCACCTGCTTTCAATTTTATTTTGGCAGTTACCTGTGTCTCTATGTTGTGTGAACTTGTGTCCTACCTCACAGAAGAGAGTGAGCTTGTCGTCAGGCAGCAGCCCATTGGCCTCGTCCAGCAGGAAGTCTCTCCTGATGAATTTCTTAAAGCCCCAGTCCTTCCCTTGGACAAACCGGTATGCCCTCTGGCTCTCTGTAAAAAGGAACAACACAGACAGTTAGTGCACGTGTGTCTGTCATGACCATGAGAAAGGAGAACGTGAGAGTGAGCACAGCCAGACAGGAGGTTGAATGAAGGAAGTGTCACCTGCAGGGGACTTTTAACACCTCATAAGAAAACGATGCCACACTCCAGACATTTTTCATACACTCCCTCATTTCTGGCACACAGGCACGATAAGCAGGTGGGATAAGCAGGGATCAAAGCATCCCATTATAAAGTGCTTATGGACTGCCAACTATGTCTGCCTGAGAAGAGGCAGGGAGGGTTCTATGCACTACAAACACACAAGAGAAATGTCTTCGTGGGGTCCTTCATGTACGTATTCCAGGAATACGTACATACACTGGTTGCGTCCAGAAGGGCACCCTTTACCCTATATAGTGTACAACAAAAGTAGTGCACTTCATAGGGAATAGGGTGTTATTTGGGACACAACCACTGAGGACATACTCAACGTACATAACACAATAACTAGAGTCAGAGACACTGCTGTGCCATAGTGGTTCTGATGGCCCAGTTGGTAAGACTGATGCTAACAACGCCAAGGTCAGGGGTTCAAGTCCCTCAGGGATCACATACTACAAATATAAACTTTACTGTAGTTTATTTAAAACTCACTTTACTGTAAATGGCTTTGGATCAAAGAGTCTGCCAAGTCAGATCACAATGAATTCCCTGCCCGGACATTTTACTACAAGACCCTCTCAAAGATCTCCAATGAAATGTCACATAAAGATCCCTGGTCATGTATAGAATGACATGATCCCATCTAAGAAGCTCCTGTAGGGCAGGCCCCTCCTGTAGGGCAGGCCCCTCCTGCCATATAGGATGAGGATCCCTGGGGTCTAAAGAACCACACACACCAGGCCGACAGCCCATCTGCCGTTCGTCTGCCACTCTTTCGGCGTGGTGTGTTTTAGGAACCACCCACTGATGGACGTCTGGCTGCAGACGTTTTCACCCGATTCTACATGAAGAATCGGTTAGCAAATTACAGCCAGAACTCTGTGCAGGGGTGCTGAGTACCATCGGCCAGCTAACGCTACTGGTGTCCAAGCCTTAAGAGTTAAGAGATCTCCTGCAATATCCAAGTGGGAGTCATTCAGGCGGGGTAACAGCTCTGCTGAAAGCTCTATGTGAAATTCACCAGCAGCGGTATGATGCAGTGGTGGGTACAGTAGTCAACCAGGCAGGCAGGGGCTGCACTCCAAATGGCACCCTATTCCCTTTATTGTGCACTACATTGACCAGAGCCCTATGGGCTATATGGAATAGGGAATATGCTGTCATTTGGGATGCGTACAGACAGTGGTGGAGTTGAGCGCATATCCAGTTCTCCACCCCAGTGCTCAATCAGGGGGTCCTCTCCCTCTAATCCCTCCTCTGGAGATGGGCTACAAACAGGCCCTGACAGCCACCCTCTCAGACTGACAGAAATCCAAACACTCCAAAGGCTCTTTTCTCTACTCTTTTTTTCCTACTTTATTCATCGTCACTCTCCTCTTTTCCTCTCTGCATAATAGGAACTGATGTCAGAAGACTTTCATTTAAAGGCTTTGTGTCAGTCTCATCTTAAACCTGTGTTGTTGAAAGCCACGTCAAACTTTTATGGACTTGACATGCCAAGTAGTGTACGGTTGGATACACAAACACACAGAGCAAAAGCACTGCATCTTAGTCTTATCCTTGTCTGCCTGTTTGTCTGAAATCTTTCATACTGCCTTTTCTCTATTTCCTTTCCGATATGTTAGAGAGACTCAGGCATGGACCCTTGGCCAGTAGCTCCTCTCCCTGTGTGGTGGAGGGATTGTCCTGTGTGTTATCAGGGTATATGGAAGAAGACCAGCAGCCTGTGACAACTTCCTACGGGGCTAGGTCTCAGCCTAACTGAGGTGTGAGGATGGTGGGAGGAGAGAGAGGGGGCGGCTAGCTGGGAGGAGGGAGGGACGGAACGGGAGCACAGAGAACAGAGGAGAAAGGGTGAGAGGAGTCCTACTGCTCAGTCCCTGCTCACTCTCCACACTAAGTTGTATGTCTGTGTGCACGTGTGCACGTGTGCATGCGCCTGTGCGTGTGTATGCGTGTGTGTATTAAGCTGAGCTTTCCCAAGCTGACCCTGCTACCTCCACTGGGTCTCCTGAGCAGGACCAGAACCTCACACTGGAATGGGATCAACCTCAAGTCAGACCGCATGTGGTCACGGTAGGGTCACAGCAGGCTGGATCACCAAGTCGGGAGGGGAGGAACACACCAGGAATAACAAATATGAGAGGGGGAAGAGGAGTGAGAAGACCAGTGATAGAAGCCTGTCACTAACAGTCCCGGCAGAGAGGTGGCATGTGAGATATGTAGATAGATTGAGTGAGACAGAGATAAAGGAAAAAAATAGGAAGTCGAGAGGGACAGAGTTTTAGAGAGGAGAAGGGAAAGATAGAGTCAGAGCGAGCGAAAGAGAGGAGAGCCAGGCTGTTTTAGAGAGCATAGCATACATATTCAGGCTGTGGCTCAGGGGCCTGGTTGGCACACACAGTGAGAAGGTCACCCAGAAGACTGGCTGGCAAACATCGCACTCCGGGCCAACAGAGTGTGGATCACACTAAGAGTGTGTGTGTGTGTGCGGGCATGACAGAGAAAGTGTAATGTACAGTATGTACATCAGTTCAAAACATAACTCTAATCCCTCCATCCCTCCGTGATCATCTGTTCTCTGGAAGGAGGTTTAGAGAATCCCAAAAGGAGCCTGGAGCTTTTCCCCATTCCACAAACACAAAGCATTCACACACCTAGACCTTCATACACAGACACACTTCAACCTCATCCTCCTTACCACTACTGCCTACATCCCCATCCCACTTCTTCCCTCCACTTCAATTGCTGCCCTTTAGTCTAAACCCCCACACATCTACATAGGCTGACATGTAACCAGGAAGGCAGGCACACAAGCTCGCTCGCTCACACGCACCACAAATACACAAAGGAACGCACACGCCATTTCCGAAGAAAATCTCATCTCTGTTGAATAATGAGCTCTATAAGCAAGTGTCAGCACAAACACGTGTAATGACGTTCCTTCTAGCCGTGTCGATATATGATTATGTAAAGACTGTCCAATGACTCTTCCCACAACACAACCATTGAATGCCTGACCGCCCCCATCAGTTACCGCGGGCAACCAGCTCTGACAACCACATACAAGCATTCAGACAGAGGTTTCAATCAGCCAGGAGACCATATGGAACTAAAGACACTAACCACAACACCACAAACACTGTACTGGCAAATGAGATCGTTCTTTTAAAATATACAGTGTATGAAGACCTGTGTACACATAGCAAATTAACCTGAACTTGAACCTGTGACCAAACAGACTGGAGACATAACCTCTCCTTAGCACTTAGCACCTAAAAAGCAATATAAAGCCCACTGTGTCTGAGAGGAACACTCAGCTCTGGGCCATTTAAATAAACCCTAGCCACCACCGCCATATAGCAGGAGACTTCCTCTCTCTCTCTCTGTGTTCTCAGAGCTGTCAGTGCAGCAGTGTGTCTGCCAGCAGGCTGCTTTATCTGGCACGGGAGAAGAGGGGGAGCCAAGAGACACGTTACAAACCGTTCATCCACAATCCCACAAGAGAGCCAGCTAGCTAGCGACTAAGCCAGGGAGAGAAATGATGTGGCGGAGAAGAGAGGAGATGATGTTCGGGGGAGAGGTGGGGGGGGGGGCAGTAACACCATCGGAGACCAACATACATTACTGATTGAGGCCCTCTATTCAGGTGGGGGTGGCTGAACAGTATGAGGTTGAAGGTTAGATCCACTTGAAACAGTTCATGTTTAAGGCAGCAAATGATATATGCAGCATCTTTACATTACTCACAATCATCTTTAACCACCTATATATATCTGTTTATTTAGCTGTGTATCACACCAATCTGTACTTACTATCCATTTCAGTGGAGTGTGTGGCCCTGTGAGACTGTGTGGAGAGCCCCAGCAGTGACATGCCACATAAACAGTCCTCACACTCTGAGCCACAGCCTTCTTAATTAAGGCACTTTGTTTTTATTTGGCCTGGGTTCTCTTCAGGAGGCATGGATTTAATTGGATTCTAAATGATCCAGAACAGATAGAGCTATCTTTACTGCCATATTCTCAGACAGAGTGCTCGCTGAAGTCCCTTGTCACGAATACGGTGGCTGCGGGTAATTTTCTCCAGCGACAAGGCGAGCAGAGAGCTGAGGGGAAGATGGGGTGCATCTGGGGGGGGGGGGGGTGTCCTAACAGCCAAAGAACACAATTTACAGCAAATCCCCCAGAGACACGAAGAGAACAACAGAAGCCATTTTCTCCACTGCTCTCAACATTCTCCATCTTTAATCTCTTTCAGTCGTCATGTGGAGAAGCAGGTTCAGGTGAGCTGACCGAGTGAAGGAATGAAACGGCTCTAGGTGGTGTTTACCACCCACTCTGCAGGCTACTGCTGTCCCTCTTAGAGTGGTGCAGCGAAATGGGCACAGCCAACTATGCATTAACTGTACCTTAAGAGCCTCAAGTGAGCTTGATGCACAATTACAGTATGCGGCCCAAGGCCTGTTTCATAACAGTAGTGTTTGTGAATGTGTTGTTGTTGAGAAGTGAAAAAGCACTGCCACAATGAAGAAGGAAAACCATTTCCCTTTCTACATGACCTGCACTGCGGGTGGTTGTAAACAGTCTTGCTGCATACACCTCTGATACAAACATTCCTCCTCTGCCCCTCTCCTCACCTCCTCCCATACTTCCTGTGCTCGACGGGGTGCCAGAGAGACAACCAACCAGGTAGAGCCTGGTAACCAGGAAGCGGTCACATCTGGCCAACTCTAATTCAATTCCACACAAGTTTGCTTTTCCTCCCCATAACATAACCTAATTAAAAAGAGCAGGCATTGGAAGAAACACATATCCTTTCCAATTCATCAGCCAGAGAACAGGCAGAAGACAAAAATTGCTCCATGCTACTTTGAATTAAATATGGGGGGGAACAAATCCCACCTGCAGTGATTATACACACCCATATGGCTATCAACACCTCGGCCCGCACACTGAATTAGACACTTTGGCTCCCTCACCCCCTCCTATGCACACACTCACTTAGTAAACCTCAGAGACACAGGTAATACATCTCTCAAACCTCCTAACCTTGTTCCTATTAGGTAACATGTCTTTCAAGTTCTACTGCCAAGCTACAGGTTTGAGCTGAGAGGTTCAAGAGTGGATTGTTATTAGTAGTTCTGTTATCACATTACCTCTCACACACCTACATAATATCAAGCCAGGTACACTATGGGATTACAATGGCAGAGCACCACTGACCCTATAGAGATGGTGGGTTGTTGGGGATAGATATTTCCCAAGCAAAAAAATGATTCACATTCAAGAAAACATTAAAAAGTACATCTACTAAGATTGGCCATATGACTGGACAGATACTGACAGCTGAATTGACTGTTTACCTTTCAGGTATTTTAAATGTCTGTAGTGTCTACTTGTTAATGTTATTTAAATGCATGAACATTTGAAAGTATTTTTGTTTGAAATGCCATTTTCGTCATGTGTCGGACCACAGGAAGACTAGCTGTCGTCATGGCATTAGCTAATGGGGATCCAAATCAACTCAAATCAAGTGTGACTTACCCATAGCCTTAGTCTCCTCTCCCTTGGCATTGAGGATGGAGAACTTGAACTTGGCACGCACCTCGCTCTTGGGACAGCTGACCAGGAGCAGGTAGAGGGACAGGTAGTCTTTACTCTCCTCGTCCAGGCCTTTAGGGTTTACACGCAAACACCTGGACACAGAGGGAGGGATCAGCATCGGTGATCTTCAGACTCAGTCAAACAGACACGAGGTCAGTCAACTATGCTCAGTAACTGTCCAACAGAATAGAGACCAAACCCTGTCCAACAGACTTAGGAGTCTAAATCAGATCAATCATGGACAAGTTATTGGTCCTGTAGTCCCTTATGGTTTATCCATAGCACCCACTTCTTGGCCCCGCCTCCACTCACCATTTAAGCTTGTCATTGGCTCCCGAAGAGAAGGTGGAGCTCTTGATGACCTCGCCCATCTCCTCACGACAGAAGCTGAAGTTGTTGATGGTCCACATGTAAGAGAACTTCACCACTTTGATCTAACAGAGGTAGGGACACACACACACACACACACACACACACACACACAGCAGGAATCAGACATGATGACTAATTTATTTATCTATTCCATACAGGTAGCTAAGTGGCTGGTTGGTCAGCCTGGACTTCAAAACCACACATCAAACCTGCCTTTCATCTCAATAAACATTGACAACAAACAGGGGGAGAAGAAAGGATATTAAAAAGCTGCAACAAAAAATGATTTTGCAAGGATAGCGAGATGAAAAACACATCAATAGAAAAACATCCCTCTTCTTTAAACAGGCTGTTATCAAAAACACCAGCACTGGCAGTCCTGACTGACTGACAGACAGACAGGTGTAAGTACTGTACATAGAAAAACAGATACATGTACACACACACACACACACACACACACACACCTATCCCCACGCTTACCTGAGTGTAACACCAGCTCTCAGCCACAGGGCCGCTGGACATGTCCGCGGGGGGAGGGGGACTCGGGACTCTTGACATCGCCAGCGTTGAGGCAGGGGGAGCCTGAGCACCAGCCAGGAGGGGGACAGAGTGGAGGGGTGGCTGAGCCCAACAGAACACCACTGAATGGGCTAAGTATTCAACCAGACCACCACACACAGCACCAGGGTCCAGCCAAGGATAACGTCTGGGGAATGTCCAGGGAACCCACAGCAATACCCTACAATCAGAGAGAGTCGCATTATCATAGGTGTTATAGTCAGTGCGTGTGTGCTAAAAGGCTAATTGTAATTGAGCTATATTGCTCAGTAAGTAGGACAAAACAGCTCTGAATTCATTTGTTTTCAAAGGGCCTCTGCATTCAAAGCAGAGAGGCTGTGAACGCTGCTCGCTCGGCTTCAGTGAGAAAAGCCCTCGTTTATCTGCCATGGTTCTGACTTTCTTTTGCTTTGAGCGGAGCGCCAACCGATCTGTGACTGAGAGTGAAGAGCAAGGCTTAAGACCATCATCCCACGCCTGCCTGCCAATCTCCACTCACTCAAGTAGCCTACACAAGGTCACATACAACTTTCATAGATCGACTTGGAAATGTCATAGCCTATTCCAAAATGTGCAAACTTCTATCAATCTGTGTGAAAAGTTATTCACTCTGTTTTTCAAGGTACATGTGTGAATACAGCCACAATAGAAAAACAGCATTGACTTCAGTTGAACCATAGATCTATGAGAGAGAACTGTGACTTTAACCAATGACTTCTCTTCAATATCACCTTTACAGAACCACAGATGACCCCTGGGAATAGAACAAGAATGTGTTAATTGACTTGCCTGGTTAAATAAAATCAACAAATTATCATATTTTGTTCTCCTTTCCTCCCTCTCCCCTGGCTCCTTTCCCCCCTCTCCCTGGCTCCTTTCCTCCCTCTCCCCTGGCTCCTTTCCTCCCTCTCCCCTGGCTCCTTTCCTCCCTCTCCCCTGGCTCCTTTCCTCCCTCTCCCCTGGCTCCTTTCCCCCCTCTCCCTGGCTCCTTTCCTCCCTCTCCCCTGGCTCCTTTCCTCCCTCTCCCCTGGCTCCTTTCCTCCCTCTCCCCTGGCTCCTTTCCTCCCTCTCCCCTGGCTCCTTTCCTCCCTCTCCCCTGGCTCCTTTCCTCCCTCTCCCCTTGCTCCTTTCCCCCTCTCCCTGGCTCCTTTCCCCCTCCCCTGGCTCCTTTCCCCCTCTCCCCTGGCTCCTTTCCCCCTCTCCCTGGCTCCTTTCCCCCTCTCCCCTGGCTCCTTTCCTCCCTCTCCCTGGCTCCTTTCCCCCTCTCCCCTGGCTCCTTTCCCCCTCTCCCCTGGCTCCTTTCCCCCTCTCCCTGGCTCCTTTCCTCCCTCTCCCTTTTATCCCCTGGCTCCTTTCCCCCTCTCCCCTGGCTCCTTTCCCCCCCCCCTGGCTCCTTTCCTCCCTCTCCCTGGCTCCTTTCCCCCTCCTCCCTCCTCCCTGGCTCCTTTCCTCCCTCTCCCTGGCTCCTTTCCTCCCTCTCCCTGGCTCCTTTCCTCCCTCTCCCTGGCTCCTTTCCTCCCTCTCCCTGGCTCCTTTCCTCCCTCTCCCCCCTGCTTGAAGCTATCACAGGGTCTCAGGGCAAGTCTTCTCTTCTCTCGTTCTCTCTTTTTTCTCAGTCAACCTGCAAGTCCCCCTGTCTCCTAGCCAGACAATCCCTTTGCTTTGCTTCTTAATTAGTGGCTGATTGAAAGGGAAGTTCAGGACCTAGAGAACTTCCCAGAATCTGTGAGAACGTGAGAGAGAGGGAAGGGCAATGGGGGGGGGGTCCACCTCCTCTGTATGACAGAGTGGAGACGGGTGAGACGACACACAGACCTCCACGGACGCAGACAGGACTTCATGTTTTAACTTTGTTGGATCTGATCTTTCTGTTTCTTATTTTGTTCTATTTGCATTTGATGAAAAGCACTGGTGGCATTTTCACTCAGTAAAACAATACAATATTAATCAAAAGATGAAGAACAAGGCAGCACTGATTTGCAATTTAAATTACCTGAGACTTCCTAACAATGAATTATAGTCTGTGTGAACTTGTGGGTGTTCATGGGTGTAACAAATATGCAGCTTAAGTGCGCAAATGCATGCACACATGCAAACTGCTGTGTGGCGGAGTGTGTGCGTTGCATGTGTGCAATAAATGTGCCCCCGTATGTTCCTTTAAGCTGTGTGTTCTCATGTCTCTGTATAGGCTACGGTCTCCCAACGTGTGTGCTGCCAACAGCGATCACGAGGGAACCACTAAGAAAAGATGACAATACTGGCACCATCGCTAACAACTTCACAGCTTTTCTAAATACACCCAGATGACACTTAACCAGAATAAAGCTGGGGATTGATTTGTATTTTCATGACAATCATCAGGAGCAGAGAAGCAGAAAAATGACAGTAACAACTCAGAGATAGTGGGGGGTGGGGTGTGTGGTAGTGTGTGTGTGGGGTAATCCTTGTACTCCCTCACTTCAAAATCTTGAGATCAAATAAAATACAATTTTATTTGTCACATACACATGGTTAGCAGATGTTAGTGCGAGTGTAGCGAAATGCTTGTGCTTCTAGTTCCGACAATGCAGTAATAACCAACAAGTAATCTAGCTAACAATTCCAAAACTACTACCTTATAGACACAAGTGTAAGGGGAAAAGAATATGTACATAAAGATATATGAATGAGTGATGGTACAGAGCGGCATAGGCAAGATACAGTAGATGGTATTGAGTGCAGTATATACATATGAGATGAGTATGTAAACAAAGTGGCATAGTTAAAGTGGCTAGTGATACATGTATTACATAAGGATGCAGTAGATGATATAGAGTACAGTATATACGTATACATATGAGATGAATAATGTAGGTTATGTAAACATTATATTAGGTAGCATTGTTTAAAGTGGCGAGTGATATATTTTCCATCATTTCCCATTATTAAAGTGGCTGGAGTTGAGTCAGTGTGTTGGCAGCAGCCACTCAATGTTAGTGGTGGCTGTTTAACAGTCCGATGGCCTTGAGATAGAAGCTGTTTTTCAGTCTCTCGGTCCCAGCTTTGATGCACCTGTACTGACCTCGCCTCGCCTTCTGGATGATAGCGGGGTGAACAGGCAGTGGCTCGGGTGGTTGTTGTCCTTGATGATCTTTATGGCCTTCCTGTGACATCGGGTGGTGTAGATGTCCTGGAGGGCAGGTAGTTTGCCCCCGGTGATGCATTGTGCAGACCTCACTACCCTCTGGAGAGCCTTACGGTTGTGGGCGGAGCAGTTGCCGTACCAGGCGGTGATACAGCCCGACAGGATGCTCTCAATTGTGCATCTGTAGAAGTTTGTGAGTGCTTTTGGTGACAAGCCGAATTTCTTCAGCCTCCTGAGGTTGAAGAGGCGCTGCTGCGCCTTCTTCACGATGCTGTCTGTGGGTGGACCAATTCAGTTTGTCTGTGATGTGTACACCGAGGAACTTAAAACTTACTACCCTCTCCAATACTGTTCCATCGATGTGGATAGGGGGGTGTTCCCTCTGCTGTTTCCTGAAGTCCACAATCATCTCCTTAGTTTTGTTGACGTTGAGTGTGAGGTTATTTTCCTGACACCACACTCCGAGGGCCCTCGCCTCCTCCCTGTAGGCCGTCTCGTCGTTGTTGGTAATCAAGCCTACCAATGTTGTGTCGTCCGCAAACTTGATGATTGAGTTGGAGGCGTGCGTGGCCACGCAGTCGTGGGTGAACAGGGAGTACAGGAGAGGGCTCAGAACACACCCTTGTGGGGCCCCAGTGTTAAGGATCAGCGGGGTGGAGATGTTGTTGCCAACCCTCACCACCTGGGGGCGGCCCGTCAGGAAGTCCAGTACCCAGTTGCACAGGGCGGGGTCGAGACCCAGGGTCTCGAGCTTGATGACGAGCTTGGAGGGCACTATGGTGTTAAATGCCGAGCTGTAGTCGATGAACAGCATTCTCACATAGGTATTCCTCTTGTCCAGATGGGTTAGGGCAGTGTGCAGTGTGGTTGAGAATGCATCGTCTGTGGACCTATTTGGGCGTTAAGTAAATTGGAGTGGGTCTAGGGTGTCAGGTAAGGTGGAGGTGATATGGTCCTTGACTAGTCTCTCAAAGCACTTCAATGATGATGGAAGTGAGTGCTACGGGGCGGTAGTCGTTTAGCTCAGTTACCTTAGCTTTCTTGGGAACAGGAACAATGGTGGCCCTCTTGAAGCATGTGGGAACAACAGACTGGGATAGGGATTGATTGAATATGTCCGTAAACACACCAGCCAGCTGGTCTGCGCATGCTCTGAGGGCGCGGCTGGGGATGCCGTCTGGGCCTGCAGCCTTGCGAGGGTTGACACGTTTAAATGTTTTCCTCACGTCGGTTGCAGTGAAGGAGAGTCCGCATGTTTTAGTTGCGGGCAGTGTCAGTGGCACTGTATTGTCCTCAAAGCGGGCAAAAAAGTTATTTAGTCTGCCTGGGAGCAAGACATCCTGGTCCGTGACGGTGCTGGTTCTCTTTTTGTAATCCGTGATTCACTGTAGACCCTGCCACATACCTCTTGTGTCTGAGCCGTTGAATTGAGATTCTACTGTCTCTATACTGACGCTTAGCTTGTTTGATTGCCTTGCGGAGGGAATAGTTACACTGTTTGTATTCGGTCATGTTTCCAGTCACCTTGCCTTGATTAAAAGCAGTGGTTCGCGCTTTCAGTTTCACGCGAATGCTGCCATCAATCCACGGTTTCTGGTTTGGGAATGTTTTAATCGTTGCTATGGGAACGACATCTTCAACGCACGTTCTAATGAACTCGCACACCGAATCAGCGTATTCGTCAATGTTGTCGTCTGACGCAATACGGAACATATCCCAGTCCACGTGATGGAAGCAGTCTTGGAGTGTGGAATCAGATTGGTCGGACCAGCGTTGAACAGACCTCAGCGCGGGAGCTTCTTGTTTTAGTTTCTGTCTGTAGGCAGGGAGCAACAAAATGGAGCCGTGGTCAGCTTTTCCGAAAGGAGGGCGGGGCGGGGCAGGGCCTTATATGCGTCGCGGAAGTTGGAATAGCAATGATCCAAGGTTTTTCCAGCCCTGGTTGTGCAATCGATATGCTGATAAAATTTAGGGAGTCTTGTTTTCAGATTAGCCTTGTTAAAATCCCCAGCTACAATGAATGCAGCCTCCGGATATATGGATTCCAGTTTGCAAAGAGTCAAATAAAGTTCGTTCAGAGCCATCGATGTGTCTGTTGGGGGGCAATATATACGGCTGTGATTATAATCGAAGAGAAATCCCTTGGTAGATAATGTGGTCGACATTTGAGGAATTCTAAATCAGGTGAACAGAAGGACTTGAGTTCCTGTATGTTGTTGTGGCCACACCACGTCACGTTAACCATGAAGCATACGCCCCCGCCCCTCTTCTTACCAGAAAGGTGTTTGTTTCTGTCGGCGCGATGCGTGGAGAAACCAGCTGGCTGCACCGTCTCCGATAGCGTCTCTCCAGTGAGCCATGTTTCCGTGAAGCAAAGAACGTTACAGTCTCTGATGTCCCTCTGGAATGCTACCCTTGCTCGGATTTCATCAACCTTGTTGTCAAGAGACTGGACATTGGCGAGGAGAATGCTAGGGAGTGGTGCACGATGTGCCCGTCTCCGGAGTCTGACCAGAAGACCGCTTCGTTTTCCCCTTTTTCGAAGTCGTTTTTTGGGGTCGCCGGGTGGGATCCATTCCGTTGTCCTGGGTGAAAGGCAGAACACAGGATCCGCTTCGCGAAAGTCATATTCTTGGCCGTACTGATGGTGAGTTGACGCTGCTCTTATGTTCAGTAGTTCAGTTCAGTTCTTCTCGACTGTATGTAATGAAACCTAAGATGACCTGGGGTACCAATGTAAGAAATAACACGTAAAAAAAACTGCACAGTTTCCTAGGAACGCGAAGCGAGGCGGCCATCTCTGTCGGCGCCGGAAGTTAGATGGTTCATTCATCATGGTGATTCAGCTGGTGACAGTCAGCACCAATGGACAGGAGAGAATACACACGGCAGGGGAAATAAATATCACCACAGCAGTACGTCAGAGAGCGTTAAGAGGGTTGTGTGCTCCCCTGAAAACAATCACTAGACAAAGTACGAGGTAAGGATGGCAGCGGTGTTGTGTTGTGAGTGTTTCTCGGGTTGTGTATATGCGTGATTGCCTACCGCCCACATCTCATTTCCCTATCCCATCCTAGTCTGCTGCTGTGGGGACCGACAGGATGAGGACCTGGAGCACATTTATATTAATCACATAGACAGGCCTCTCTCACTGTGCGAGTCCAGATCTCCCTCCCTCCCACCACCGCCTTCACCTCCCTCCCAACACCGCCTTCACCTCCCTCCCACCACCGCCTTCACCTCCCTCCCACCACCGCCTTCACCTCCCTCCCACCACCGCCTTCACCTCCCTCCCACCACCGCCTTCACCTCCCTCCCAACACCGCCTTCACCTCCCCACTAAGAGGGGAGTGCATTACTTAAACATTGACATATGGAAACCAACGGTCTAAATGGATGTCATGTCCTCTCCATCCCTCGCATTAGAAACAGCCACCAATTGTGCGAGTTCTCCCACTTGAAAACTACAGGCCTCTCATCTTTTTATCATAGGTACACTTCAACTATGACAGACAAAATGAGGAAAGAAAATCCAGAAAATCACATTGTAGGATTTTTTATGAATTTATTTGCAAATTATGTTGGAAAATAAGTATTTGGTCAATAACAAAAGTGTCTCAATACTTTGTTATATACACTTTGTTGGCAATGACAGAGGTCAAATGTTTTCTGTAAGTCTTCACAAGGTTTTCACACACTGTTGCTGGTATTTTGGCCCATTCCTCCATGCAGATCTCCTCACCAGCAGCAAGAGCAACATCTTTGATGTATACAGAGAAAAGAGTCCCTGTGGTACCCCCAAAGAGACTGCCAGAGGTCCGGACAACAGGCCCTCCGATTTGACACACTGAACTCCGTCTGAGAAGTAGTTGGTGAACCAGGTGAAGCAGTCATTTGAGAAACCAAGGCTGTGGAGTCTGCCGATAAGAATGTGGTGATTGACAGAGTCGAAAGCCTTGGCCAGGTCGATGAATACGGCTGCACAGTATTGTCTCTTATCGATGCCGGTTATGATGTCGTTTATGACCTTGAGCGTGGCTGAGGTGCAACCATGACCAGCTCGGAAACCACATTGCATAGCGGAGAAGGTACCGTGGGATTCTAAATGATAGGTGATCTGTTTGTTAACTTGGCTTTCAAAGACTTTAGAAAGGCAGGGTAGGATAGATATGTCTGCAACAGTTTGGGACTAGATTGTCTCCCCCTTTGAAGAGGGGGATATCCGCGGCATCTTTCCAATCTTTGGGGATTTCAGACGATACGACAGCAAGGTTGAACAGGCTAGTAATAGGGGTTGCAAAAATTGTGGCAGATAATTTTAGAAAGTGAGGGTCCAGATTGTCTAGCCCGGCTGATTTGTAGGGTCCAGATTTTGCCGCTCTTTCAGAACATCAGCTATCTGGATTTGGGTGAAGGAGAAATGGGGGAGGCTTGGGCAAGTTGCTGTGGCGGGTGCAGAGCTGTTGACAGGGGTAGCCAGGTGGAAAGCCAGCCGTAGAAAATGCTTATTGAAATTCTCAATTATTGTGGATTTATCAGTGGTGACAGTGTTTCCTAGCATCAGTGCAGTAGGCAGCTGGGAGGAGGTGTTCTTATTCTCCAAGGACTTTACAGTGCCCCACAACTTTTTTGAACCATGGGCTATATATCTGTTCCTGGTTCTAAATTTTTTTAACGGGGCAAGCTCATTTAAGATGGTGAGGAAAGCACTTAAAGGATAACCAGGCATCCTCTACTGACGGAATGAGGTTAATATCCTTCCAGGATACCCGGGCCATATTGATTGGAAAGGCCTGCTCGCTGAAGTGTTTTAGGGAGCGCTTGACAGTGATGAGGGGTGGTCGTTTGACCGCAGACCCATTATGGACGCACGCAATGAGGCAGTGATCGCTGAGCTCCTGGTTGAAGACAGCAGAGGTGTATTTGGAGGGCAGGTTGGTTAGGATGAGATCTATGAGGGTGCCCGTGTTTACGGATTTGGGGTTATGTCTGGTAGGTTCATTGCTAATTTGTGTGAGATTGAGGACATCAAGCTTAGATTGTAGGATGGCTGGGGTGTTAAGCATGTCCCAGTTTAGGTCACCTAACAATACGAGCTCTGAACATAGATGGGGGGCAATCAATTCACATATGGTGTCCAGGGCACAGCTGGGGGCAGAAGGTGGTCTATAGCAAGCAGCAACAGTGAGAGACTTGTTTCTGGAAAGGTGTATTTTTAAAAGTAGAAGCTCAAATTGTTTGGGCAAAGACCTGGATATTAAGACAGAACTCTGCAGGCTCTCTCTGCTGTAGATTGCAACTCCGACCCATTTCGCAGTTCTATCTTGTTGGAAAATTGTATAGTTAGGGATGGAAATTTCAGGGGTTTTGGGTGTCTTTCTAAGCCAGGATTCAGACACAGCTAGGACATCGGGGTTGGCAGAGTGTGCTAAAGCATTGAATAAAACAAACGTAGGAAGGAGGCTTCCAATGCATGAAACCAAGGCTTTTATGGTTACAGAAGTCAACAAATGAGAGCGCCTGGGAAATGGGAGTGGAGGAAGGCACTGCAGGGCCTGAATTAACCTCTACATCAGAGGAGGAGTAGGATAAGGGTACGGCTAAAGGCTATAAGAACTGGTCGTCTAGTACGTTCGGAACAGAGAGTAAAAGGAGCAGGTTTCTGGGCATGGAAGAATAGATTGAAGGAATAATGTACAGACAAGGGTATGGTAGGATGTGAATACAGTGGAGGTAAACTTATGCATTGAGTGACGAGAGATATTTTCTCTAGAAAGATAATTTAAACCAGGTGAGGTCACCGCATGTGTGAGAGGTGGAACGAAATTATTAGCGAAAGCGTGTTGAGCAGGGCTAGAGGGTCTACAGTGAAATAAGGCAATACTCACTAACCAAAACAGCAATGGGCAAGGCATATTGACATTAGGGAGATGCATGCAAAGCCGAGTGATCATAGAGGTCCAGTGAGTAGCTAGGTGGGCTGGAGACACGGCGATTCAGACAGCTGTGGGCCGGGGCTAGCAAGCTAGCAGAAGGGGGATGTCGTGAAGGAAGAAATCTGTTGTAGCCCCCTCGTGCTGTTACGTCGGCAGTCCAGTCGTGATGGATCAGCAGGGCTCCGTGTGGTAAAAGGGTCCAGGCCAATTGACAAAATAGGCATAGTGGCCCAAGAACTTGGTCGATGGACCTATTCAGGTAACAGTCCAATATGCTCTAGACAGCTTGCGTGCTGCTTGCTAGCAGATGGGCATTCGGGGGACGTCGCGACGGAGGAGCCAGTTGAAAAAAACCCTCGGGCAGATTACGTCCGTAGTCCAGTCGTGATGGATCGGCGGGGCTCCGTGTCAGCAGTAAAAGGGGTCCAGGCCAATTGGCAAAATAGGTATTGTAGCCGAAGGAGTAGCTGATGGACCTCTTCAGCTAGCTGGGTGATGGGCCTAGCAAAGGCTAGCTCCTGGCTAATTTGTTCTTGCTTCGGGACAGAGACGTTAGCCAGGAGTGGCCACTCGGATAGCAGCTAGCTAGCTGCGATGATCCAGGTGAAAAGGTTCAGAGCTTGCTTTAGGAAACCAGAGATATGGAGAAAAATAAGCATGATTTGCTCAGGTTTGAGTCGCGCTGTGGAGACTGGCAAGAGTTGTCCGGGCTAAAGGTTAGCCAATGACTACGACCTAGTTAGCTGGCTAGCTTCTGTTGGGGGTTCCGGTTCAAAAGAAAGAAAATAGCAGATCCATACCACATTGGGTGAGGCGGATTGCAGGAGAGTGTGTTGAAGTTGAGGTTACGAAAACATTTTTGTAAATATAAATGCGAAGAAAAAAGATAAATGACAAGACGAGGACAACGAAGTCTGACTGCTACACCATCTTGGAACTGGGGAGAGCCTGGGGCAATATGAATGTTTCTCAGTCATCCCAGGTCAGTTCAGGTTGCCTAACTGACAGTCGAGGCATCCAATCTACCTCGTGGTTCTCCTTCTCACTAGAAAGTTCCAGTGGGGGTTTAGTGTACTCATATGTGGCAGACCAGCCATGATTCCAATCTATCAGCATTCAGAACAACCCTCTATTCTCTCTATCCTAGAGTTAATATACAGCTGGAAAGTAGCTTGGAGGGAGCTTGCAGATTCAACAGTCCACTTCTTATTAAACACACATTATTACATCCTCTAGTTTGAGAAACATAAATAAAAAGGAACCACATGAACAAAGCCCTGGGTATATATTGAACATTTGTAGATAGACATAATCCTACAGTAGTGCAAGTGTTGTCAATTTGTGTAGTGACTACCAGGAGTGGGCAACATAGAGCCCACAGGCCGTATATGGCCTCCAAGCCCCTTCAATCAGTGCCCGGGGTGGTTTGAGTAAAAAAATAAATGGGTGTCAAGGTTAAAAAACAATCCAGACCAATCTTGAAATTCTAAAACTAGACAATGTATGGAGAAGTGATAATGGACCTCTACATTTTCAAATAACTGTCCTTTCTCTGGTCCAAACTGCTTAAGACAAACAAATTAGTCCAGAAAAAAACGCTGAATTTTCAAATTGGCCCCCAAGCCGAAGTTATTGCCCACCCCTGGACTAGTGAGTGTCTAATACATCCATATAGAATAGTTAAAAATATAGCCTGAACAACATGTCAACATATGGCAGGGACTTAAAGACGTTGGGCCTGCTGTGAAATAGGAGGTCCTGCTGGATGACAAGAGAAGATGGAACCCCTTCTGGAATTCATTACAGCTGGCTACTGCTCTACTCAGAAGGAAAAAAAACTTTCATTCTGGAAAAAAAAGCAGACGCATAACGGCTCTCCATTTAAATTCCCTTTCACTTGCAACATGAAAGAGAAACATCAAATACACAGCACCACCCAGCAGCCTCTCCCTCCGGGCCCGCTTCCTGCTGAGAGGAGAAGACACATGCTAGCTAGCACCGAGCAGCCAGACACCGCCACCACCTGGCCAGGTGGAGGATGTGCAGCCAGAAGAAGTGGGTGGGGGGGGGTGAAGTTTATCCACATATCAAAATACGTAGATTCTCGTTACCTTATTTTAACATCACCCCCCTCCTCCCCCACACCTTCCTTTCCTCCAGCTCTGGCGGGACATCTGACAGAGGGTTAATGAAGTCTGCTAATTAGAAGGTCAGGTTGAATTAAAAGCGGCTAGGGTGGTAGAGCGATGAAAGGGAGCGTATTAAAGCAGTGTGTCCAGACCAGACTAGATTGATCAGCTGAAGGCTCTGACCCTCATTTGAAAAACACACATGGTACTGACTGAAGGTTCCCCACCAATTAGACAGACAGACCAGTCATAACTGATCACTGAAACACTCTGCTATTAGAGTAAGTATAATTATCCCTGCAGGCTAGCCGGCTGCTGTGTGGAGAGCAGTTGACGTGTGATCTTAGCTCTGATATGATCTAGGAGTCTCACTGAGTCTGGGATAAAAACTGCTCCAAGATCAGTGAGGGTCAAAGGAACAGGTGACATACAGGGAGGAGTAAAGGGATAAGTTGATTTCCAGATACAGGAATCAAAAGCTAATAGTAACAGGCTAAGATACAGGAATCAAAAGCTAAGAGTAACAGGCTAAGATACAGGAATCAAAAGCTAAGAGTAACAGGCTAAGATACAGGAATCAAAAGCTAAGAGTAACAGGCTAAGATACAGGAATCAAAAGGTAAGAGTAACAGGCTAAGATACAGGAATCAAAAGGTAATATTAACAGGCTAAGATACAGTAAAAGCAGGGCTAAGATACAGGAATCAAAAGCTAAGAGTAACAGGCTAAGATACAGGAATCAAAAGGTAATATTAACAGGCTAAGATACAGGAATCAAAAGGTAATATTAACAGGCTAAGATACAGGAATCAAAAGGTAAGAGTAACAGGCTAAGATACAGAGATTGGAGAGTAGATAATGTAGTATGATGGCTACAGTAAATAAAGACAGGAAGAGATACTGGCCTTAAGGGCAAGAGAAGACAACATATATGGAGTGCAGTTACGGGTAGGATTGACAGTCAGAAGAGTAACATACAGCACCTGTATGACAGACACGTGGTGGTTGTGGTGCATGTAAGGTGAGCTGTGTCTGTCCAGCCAGCTCAGCACAGAGCAGCCCTGATCCCCCAGACACACAAAGACCAGAGGCAAGGAGTGTGTCAGAGCAGAGCCGGGGCTGCAGAGCTGCAGGCAGGAGCGATGGATTAAGAGCCACTCAGACAAAAGCCCTATGAGAACCATGGAGACAGCCCTACTGATACTATATCATTATCTGGCTCCATATCACGGACTCCCTACCCAGAGATCTCCACCTTTCTCTCCCCTCAGTATACCTCCAACTCAACCCCCTTTCTCTGGCTTTCTATAGCCCCCAGAAGGTTGACATGGCATTAAACCTAGATCTCACTCTCTCCCCTTCTATGGCTCTATCACATCTTATATCCCAACCCTCTTCCCCCCCCCCCGCTTCCTTTCAAAGCTGGCCAGCTGCCATGTGACCTAGTCCCCTCTCATTACATCACAGGTCTGAAGCCTTGCTCACAGTTCCAGTAGGATCAACTAGAGCTACACTCACAACAGAACACCTGTGTGCAATTGTAAGTGCAGACAAATAAACACAGTTGTAAGCTCACATACAGTCACATGGGCACAGTCGAACACCACATGCAAGTATAACTTCTTCCAAAATGACAGGCTTTCCTGACAAAGACAAAGTGTTGAGCTTTAGGAGCCCTTAACACGCCAACCTTCTCCTGATTAAAGATGACAGCGGCCATAGGACTCTGAACAGACATAACAGTAGACCGTAGCTATATATCCATCTCCTGCACATCAAGTTGCCAGAAGGGATTGTGTATAAACAAACACACTTCAGAGCTAATAGTAATGCTGCTTTAACCTTTGCCTTGCCGCAGTTTTCCCACTCCTCCTATTTATTTATCTACCCGAAAGAAATACTTGGAGTTAGAGTTCTTCGAACCTATGAAGCGAAGCTGGTAGGAAGAGGGAGGGAGAGAGACAGACTGGTGTGATACCTTACTCGTTGTAATTATGCGATTTATAATTAAAATGCTAATTAAGTGAGAGGGAGTTTCTCTTCGCCTCGTTTAAATGTTTTCATTTTTTCTCCATTGTTCCATTAGTCTCCAACAGAGGAGTATGAAAGGCTGCTGATTGCCATAACACGGCAGTAACCACATTTTAGATGGATGGTGCTACTTGCTATTGGTGGTTATGGAAACAACTCTGGTGACCCATTTCCTTTCCCTCACAGTGACCTTCTTGGTATCTGGTACTCCATTGTTAGAGACTGGCCAAGAGAGAAACATGGTGCAAAATGTGAACAAAGAGAAACTGCCAAAAACACAAAAAATATCCAGATAAACAGAAAACCTCACATGTATTCCCTCACGCAGCCAACACACACAAAAAAAATGTCAGATTACATAAATGGGATGAGCCCAATTAAAAAGTAAGACCATAAGGCTCATACCACCAGGAAAAATCACCACAGACGATTGACTGTATTCTCTCATTGACCTGTGCACTTCCCTCAACAAAGTCTCTACAACCCCCACTCCTATCGTCTGGAGGCCCGTGTTCATATCTGTGAAAGCTATCATTACACCTAGCAGAGGACATGAGCTGTAAACATAGATGTAACTATCTGTAAATGTGAAGAGACGCTTGACTTCCATAATAAGCTCCAAGGAATCAGTAAGGTAAGAAGAGTGCTTTCAGACAGACAGTGGGGATCCCCAACATGCCCCCTTCGACCCTTACTTTTTTTCGTTATCTGAAGCAAAAAAACAAATCTCAATGTGGACCCAAATCTCCTTTAAACTTAAAACTGCAACACAGAGAGATACTCTAAAATGCTCTATAATTTGGGTGTTATAATTCAAATGAGAGCATGAGAGAAAAAGCAAACAAAAAGAGAATTAGATCATGTTTTTGAAGTAGACGTCCTTCAGTTTGACTTTACCAGGTAACACGCTTTCGCCTCCATTTCCCACATCAAGTGGATTTCAAAACACATTTGAGGACCAGAGAGCTTGGTAATTAGCAGTCCTTGCTCATAAAGGGACCAAAAACTAAGCCTGTCTTAAGCTCCATTTCTCCATACCCTCCAGTTGTCTCTTCGGAATCCTCTCCTCTCACAAATTATGTTGCCTGGAAACAATCAATGTGCCTAAATGTTTTATTTTTAACATATTCCTGGCAGCTTTGGTCAGCATTCGGCCTATTTTCTGTTCTCGAAATACAACATTGTTGTGACAGTTCTTGCTGCCCCTGACAACTTGACTGGTCTACACTGACAGATATGAGAGCTAAGACAGACTTATTAGATTTAGATCTATATTAGATTTATGGTCTCGTATAGAAGGCTATATTACCTAAAATGTCTACTATAAATGCTGTTTACTGACAGAGGCCTAACACAAGGTCTAATGTAGTCTCGCTCCACAATCGTCAGTTCTGTCATGACTACACATGAGGATCACAATGGGTCAGATCAGCTTGGCAATGGCTGAGGGGGGAGACTTTTGACACATCACACCCGGTCGTAAATCAAGCAGGAGAGAACTCTGTCTCTAGTATTGGGATCGGAATGTCTGTGTTCAAAAGTTTTTTGCCAGCCAAAAACGTCAAAAAAACTTCAAAAAAGTGAACAGTGGAACAAATGTGAGAAATGGTCAAAGTGTAGATGTGGAAAACTAATGTATATTTTATGCCATTAAAAAAATGTATAATGAAAATATTGCAACTTTGTCAACTATTGTCAAGTTTACTGACATAGTGATGTGAACATAATATGAATAATGATTAAACCATTTTTGTTAAGATAGGAATGTGATTAGCCACACCCCGAGGGAGCTCATAGATCGTGTCAGGATAATGGAATGCCCCTTTTTACCAGAGTATATAAAGGACGAGTTAAGAATTAACATATCAGACCAAAAAAGCATGGAGCGTTAGCTACATGTGGGAAATGGTTGAAATATTGAACCAACACGAGGTGAAGAAATTAACTCACCTTGCGTGGTCCACATGTTGAAATGGTTAGAAACTCAACACGAGGTGAGGAAAATGAATTTACCAGACCAGGACACCGCCAATCTGAAGCTGCGCATGTAAAGTGAGTTAGGAACTTTGACTATCTACCCGAGGAAGAAACTAGAAAATCCTCTCAGATAAATCACTAGTACAGCTAAGTAGGTGCTCTTAAGAAACAGCCCATTGGAGACCGGACAACTAAGAAGGACATTGTGACCTCTGGTGGACAATCAGAGCGTGTACAAGTTGCCAACAGGAAAGGCTAACAAAAACCCTTTTCAAGAAGGTTTGGTTTCACCAGAGAAGGATGACAAACGACAGCATTCAGACATGGGCGGTGGTTTGTGTGCAAAGTGAAAGGTTACTGTGAGCGTAGTTTCCAAATGTACGATAAGTGTCTTTCCCTCTCCCCTCTAATGTTATGTTGTAACAAGCAGTCATATTGTCAGCCAACTAGGAACCTATAGACTTGTTTACATGCTGCTGCGCGGTTTGTTGCTAAACTTTTAAACTCGGACAAAACAGAGATGCTAGTTCTCGGTCCCAAAAAACAAAGAAATATTCTGTTGAATCTGACAATTAATCTTGATGGGTGTACAGTAGTCTCAAATAAAACTGAAGGACCTCGGCATCACTCTGGGCCCTGATCTCTCTTTTGACAAACATATCAAGACTGTTTCAAGGACAGCATTTTTTCCATCTACGTAACATTGCAAAAATCAGAAACTTTGTCCAAAAATGCAGAAAAATGTATCCCATTTTGTATCCATCCATCCATGCTTTTGTCACTTCTAGGTTAGACTACTGCAATGCTCTACTTTCCAGCTACCCGGATAAAGCACTAAATAAAACTTCAGTTAGTGCTAAACACAGCTGCTAGAATATTTACTAGAACCAAAACATGTGATCATATTACAAGACACCCCCAATAAAGGAGTGGTTCTGCAGGTGGTGACCACAGACCACTTCTCAGTTCCTATGCTTCCTGGCTGATGTTTTGGTCACTTTTGAATGCTGGCGGTGCTTTCACTCTAGTGGTCAGCATGAGACGGAGTCTACAACCCACAAGTGGCTCAGGTAATGCAGCTCATCCAGGATGGAACATCAATGCGAGCTGTGGCAAGAAGGTTTGCCGTGTCTGTCAGCGTAGTGTCCAGAGCATGGAGGCGCTACCAGGAGACAGGCCAGTACACCAGGAGACGTGGAAGAGGCCGTAGGAGGGCAACAACCCAGCAGCAGGACCACTACCTCCGCCTTTGTGCAAGGAGGAGCAGGAGGAGCACTGCCAGAGCCCTGCAAAATGACCTCCAGCAGGCCACATGTGCATGTGTCTGCTCAAACGGTCAGAAACAGACTCCATGAGGGTGGTATGAGGGCCCGACATCCACAGGTGGGGGTTGTGCTTACAGCCCAACACCGTGCAGGACGTTTGGCATTTGCCAGAGAACACCAAGATTGGCAAATTCGCCACTGGCGCACTGTGCTCTTCACAGATGAAAGCAGGTTCACACTGAGCACGTGACAGACGCGACAGTCTGGAGACGCCGTGGAGAACGTTCTGCTGCCTGCAATATCCTCCAGCATGACCGGTTTGGAGGTGGGTCAGTCATGGTTTGGGGTGGCATTTCTTTGGGGGGCTGCACAGCCCTCCATGTGCTCGCCAGAGGTAGCCTGATTCCCATTAGTTACCGAGATGAGATCCTCAGACCCCTTGTGAGATCATATGCTGGTGCGGTTGGCCCTGGGTTCCTCCTAATGCAAGACAATGCTAGACCTCATGTGGCTGGAGTGTGTCAGCAGTTCCTGCAAGAGGAAGGCATTGATGCTATGGACTGGCCCGCCCGTTCCCCAGACCTGAATCCAATTGAGTACATCTGGGACATCATGTCTCGCTCCATCCACCAACGCCACGTTACACCACAGACTGTCCAGGAGTTTGCGGATGCTTTAGTCCAGGTCTGGGAGGAGATCCCTCAGGAGACCATCCGCCACCTCATCAGGAGCATGCCCAGGTGTTGTAGGGAGGTCATACAGGTACGAGGCGACACACATTACGGAGCCTCATTTTGACTTGTTTTAAGGACATTACATCAAAGTTGGATCAGCCTGTAGTGTGGTTTTCCACTTTAATTTTGAGTGTGACTCCAAATCCAGACCTCTATGGGTTGATCAATTTGATTTCCATTGATCATTTGTGTGTGATTTTGTTGTCAGCACATTCAACTATGTAAAGGAAAAAGTATTTAATAAAAATATTTCATTCATTCAGATCTAGGATGTGTTATTTTAGTGTTCCCTTTATTTTTTTGAGCAGTGTATATCAACCGGGACAGTTGGCTTTTCACTAGGACCGGGAGGAACAATGGCCGCCTCTCTCTTTTGCGCAAAAATCACACTGAGAGCCCCCACCTGACCACTTACGTAATGTGGTCGTTCACGCTCATTCTTCAAAATAAAGGCCTGAAACTATATCTAAAGGCTGTAGACACCTTAGGGAAGCCATAGAAAAAGGAATCTGGTTGATGTCCCTTTCAATGGTCAATCGGGATGCATAGGAACACAGAGGTTTCAAAATAAGAGTCACTTCCTGATTGGATTCTTCTCAGGCTGTCGCCTGCAATATCAGTTCTGTTATACTCACAGACAATATTTTTACAGTTTTGGAAACTTTAGAGTGTTTTCTATCCTAAGCTGTCAATTATATGCATATTCTAGCATCTGGTCCTGAGAAATAGGCCGTTTATTTTGGGAAAGTTATTTTTCCAAACATAAAAATAGTGCCCCCTAGCTTCAAGAGGTTAAACCAATTTGTGTAGTACTGAATAATCAGCAGGGCCGGGGTTCTTGCAGATCCAAGGTTGCAACTGTTCAGAATAAAACTGATAGAAGGTAAGGATTAACAAGTGACTGTTACCAATAACATATCTTCTTGACTTTAATTTGGGAGATTGTAACTCATTAAATAACTTATTCCGTGGTGCCCCAAATGCTAATTAGCTAATTGTTACACGATTATTTTAAATCGAGTAACAATTAAACATAGTTAGTGGATTAAATAACAGCCATCAAATCAATGAAAGTCAAGTCAACAGTCCCTTGTTATAAACCCCAAGTTGGACACCACATTTCCCCCAAAAATAAATAGTGGGGCAAAAAAGTATTTAGTCGGCCACCAATTGTGCAAGTTCTCCCACTTAAAAAGATGAGGCCTGTAATGTTCATCATAGGTACACTTCAACTATGACAGACAAAATGAGAAAAAAAATCCAGAAAATCACATTGTAGGATTTTTTCTGAATTTATTTGCAAATTATGGTGGATAATGGTCACCTACAAACAAGCAAGATTTCTTGCTCTCACAGACCTGTAACTTCTTCTTTAAGAGGCTCCTCTGCTATAGAATATACATCGCCTCGTGATCAATTTGATTGATTATTAACGTTTACTAATACCTAAAGTTGCATTACAAAAGTATTTCGAAGTGTTTTGTGAAAGTTTATCGTCGACTTTTTTAATTTAAAAAAATGACGTTGCGTTATAAAACAATGTTTTTTTCCTTGATTACACAGTCTTCATAGATCGATATCTAGGCTATATATGGACCGATTTAAACGAAAAAAAGACCCAATAGTGATGTTTATGGGACATCTAGGAGTGCCAACAAAGAAGATTGTCAAAGGTAATGAATGTTTTATATTTTATTTGTGCGTTTTGTGTAGCGCCGACTATGCTAATTATTTTGTTTACGTCCCCTGCGAGTCTTTTGGGGTGTTACATGCTATCAGATAATAGCTTCTCATGCTTTCGCCGAAAAGCATTTTAAAAATCTGACTTGTTGGCTGGATTCACAACGAGTGTAGCTTTAATTCAGTACCCTGCATGTGTATTTTAATGAACGTTTGAGTTTTAACGAGTGCTATTAGCATTTAGCGTAGCGCATTTGCATTTCCAGATGTCTAGATGGGACGCCTGCGTGTCGGGTGGAGGTAAGAGGTTAATGGAGTTTAAATCAATTTCAGTACGCTCTAGCACAGGAACGTCGCACCAATGTGGTTTTCAGAGAAAACTACTCCAGACATACTGTTGATCATGAAATATTACTTTCTAAATTTCATTATTACAGTTTTTATAATTATACATATAATTGGCTATATAGTTATGTTCATGCAAATGGCTGTGCATCTACCAGAAATGTTGTACAAAAAAATAGAGCAAGAAACTCAATTAGTGGGAAAGTCACATCCACTAGATTCCTCAGAGTTTCAATTGATGAAAAGTCATCCTAGAAAGATCTTATTACATTTGTTTGCAGGAAAGTGATGAAATCTGTTGGGATCATCAGAAAGATTAATAGTTTGATTCATCAGGCCTGCTTCATGACTCTATACTATAGGTTATTTTAATCATATGCCTCCTACCTACACAAATTACATACCAGACAAAAGACATTTGCAAGACTAGCCACCTCCTCTAATTACCTGGCTCCATCTGCACCTTTGTTTAAGAAACTCAATATCTTGACTATTAATGTACGCCAATCTACAAATACTTCAGACAGTTTACTGAAACCCTTCAATGGATTCATCCAGGTCAAATCTGAAATCCATCTATATATACAGTGCATTCGGAAAGCACTCAGACCCATGGACTTTTTCCACATTTTGTTTTGTTACGTCATTCTAAAATGGATTAAATAGTTTTTTTTTACCCTCAATCTACACACAATACCCCATAGTGACAAAGCAAAAACAAGTTTTTAGAAATGTTAGGTGCCTTTTGTAAAACTCCAAGCAGGCTGTCATGTGCCTTTTACTGACGACTAGCTTCCTTCCATATGGACAGTCTACCATAAAGGCCTGACTGGTGGAGTGCTGCAGAGATGGTTGTCTTTCTGGAAGGATCTCCCATCTCCACAGAGGAACTCGGGTTCTTGGTCACCTCCCTAAGACCAGTCTCCCCTGATTGCTCAGTTTGGCCGGGCGGCCAGTTCTAGATAGTCTTGGTGGAACCAAACTTCTTCCATTTTAGAATGGAGGCCCACTGTGTTCATGGGGATCTTCAATGCTGCAGACATTTTTTTGGTATCCTTCCCCAGAGCTGTTCCTTGACACAATCCTGTCTTGGAGGTCTACGGACAATTCCTTCGACCTCATGGCTTGGTTTTTGCTCTGACATGCACTGTCAACTGCCGGACCTTAAATAGACAGGTGTGTGCCTTTCCAAATCATGTCCAATCAATTGAATTTATCACAGGTGGACTCCAAGTTGTAGAAACATTTCAAGGATGATCAATGGAAACAGGATGCACCTGAGCTCAATTTCGAGTCACATAGCAAAGGGTCTGAATACATATGTAAATAAGGTATGTTTTATTTTTCTACATTTCTAAAAACCTGTTTTCGCTTCGTCATTAGACACTGTGTTAACCTTCACCCACTGCCGCACCTCACATAGAGAATTGACTATCAGATACAGAGGTAACACATTTCCAAAACATCATCCCTCAATAACTTCAAGTGAAGACTGGGAGTCAGCCTGATGACCCAAACTACTCAGTAATCTCCTCTATATAGACTAACTCTCACATGGGCGTGCACACATATTTAAAACGTTTTTTTCATTAGTAGGTTTTGTTATCTGTTTTTAACAACTGCAACTCATGATGAGTTGAGATGTTTTGTGGCCCCCAATCACCGGCGTGCATTCCTCCCACTGTCCTTTCTGCACTTCTAACAATTATAATGATGAACAGTCCCGGCAGTGGTACAAGTCGCTGAATTTGTAATTTGCTATCTGCAAATGAGGGAAAGAGACCAGAGAGAGACGCCAGAGAGAGAGAGGGCGCGGCGAGAGAGAGAGAGCGCGCGAGAGAGCGAGAGGGCGCGGCGAGAGAGCGAGAGGGCGCGGCGAGAGAGCGAGAGAGAGAGGGCGCGGCGAGAGAGAGAGAGGGCGCGGAGAGAGAGAGAGAGAGAGAGGGCGCGGAGAGAGAGGGGGCGCGGAGAGAGAGGGGGGGCGGAGAGAGAGAGAGAGGGGGCGCGGAGAGAGAGAGAGGGGGCGCGGAGAGAGAGAGAGGGGGCGCGAGAGAGAGAGAGGGGGCGCGGAGAGAGAGAGAGGGGCCGCGGAGAGAGAGAGAGGGGGCGCGGAGAGAGAGAGAGGGGGCGCGGAGAGAGAGAGAGGGGGCGCGGAGAGAGAGAGAGAGGGCACGGCGAGAGAGAGAGAGGGCACGGCGAGAGAGAGAGAGAGAGGGCACGGCGAGAGAGAGAGAGAGAGGGCACGGAGAGAGAGAGAGAGGGCGCGGAGAGAGAGAGAGGGGGCGCGGAGAGAGAGAGAGGGCGCGGAGAGAGAGAGAGAGGGCGCGGAGAGAGAGAGAGAGGGCGCGGAGAGAGAGAGAGAGGGCGCGGAGAGAGAGAGAGGGGCGCGGAGAGAGAGAGAGGGGGCGGAGAGAGAGAGAGAGGGGCGGAGAGAGAGAGAGGGGGCGCGGAGAGAGAGAGAGGCGGCGCGGAGAGAGAGAGAGGGGCGCGGAGAGAGAGAGAGGGGGCGCGGAGAGAGAGAGAGGGGGCGCGGAGAGAGAGAGAGAGGGCACGGCGAGAGAGAGAGAGGGCATGGCGAGAGAGAGAGAGAGGGGCACGGCGAGAGAGAGAGAGAGGGCACGGAGAGAGAGAGAGAGAGGGCGCGGAGAGAGAGAGAGAGGGCGCGGAAAGAGAGAGAGGGCGGAGAGAGAGAGAGAGGGCGCGAGAGAGAGAGAGAGAGGGCGCGGAGAGAGAGAGAGAGGGCGCGGAGAGAGAGAGAGAGGGCGCGAGAGAGAGAGAGAGAGAGGGCACGGCGAGAGAGAGAGAGAGAGAGAGAGAGAGAGGGCGCGGCGAGAGAGAGGGTGCGGCGAGAGAGAGAGAGGCACGGCGAGAGAGAGAGAGAGAGGGCACGGCGAGAGAGAGAGAGAGGGCACGAGAGAGAGAGAGGGGAGAGAGAGAGCGAGAGAGAGCGAGAGAGGCGCGGAGAGAGAGAGAGAGAGAGAGGGCGCGAGAGAGAGAGAGGGCACGGAGAGAGAGAGAGAGAGAGAGAGAGAGGGCGCGGAGAGAGAGGGCGCGGAGAGAGAGAGAGGGGGGCGGAGAGAGAGAGAGGGGGCGCGGAGAGAGAGAGGGGGCGCGAGAGAGAGAGAGGGGCGGGAGAGAGAGAGAGGGGGCGCGGAGAGAGAGAGAGAGAGGGCACGGCGAGAGAGAGAGAGAGGGCGCGGAGAGAGAGAGGGGGCGCGAGAGAGAGAGAGGGCGCGGAGAGAGAGAGAGGGCGCGGAGAGAGAGAGAGAGGGGCGCGAGAGAGAGAGGGCGCGGAGAGAGAGAGAGAGAGGGAGAGAGAGAGGGGCGCGGAGAGAGAGAGAGAGGGGGCGAGAGAGAGGGCGAGAGAGAGAGAGCGCGAGAGAGAGAGAGGGGCGCGCGAGAGAGAGAGGGGGCGCGCGAGAGAGAGAGAGGAGCGCGAGAGAGAGAGAGAGGGAGCGGCGAGAGAGAGAGAGAGAGGGAGCGGCGAGAGAGAGAGAGAGAGAGCGCGAGAGAGAGAGAGAGAGGGCGCGCGAGAGAGAGAGAGAGAGGGGCGAGAGAGAGAGAGAGGCGCGAGAGAGAGAGAGAGAGGGCGAGAGAGAGAGAGGGGCGGCGAGAGAGAGAGAGAGGGCGGCGAGAGAGAGAGAGAGGGCGGCGAGAGAGAGAGAGAGGCGCGAGAGAGAGAGAGGGGGCGGCGAGAGAGAGAGGCGAGAGAGAGAGAGAGGGGCGAGAGAGAGCGGCGAGAGAGAGAGGCGAGAGAGAGAGAGGCGAGAGAGAGAGAGGCGAGAGAGAGAGAGGGCGAGAGAGAGAGAGGAGAGAGAGAGCGGCGAGAGAGAGAGAGAGAGAGAGGAGAGAGAGAGCGAGAGAGAGAGAGAGGACGGCGAGAGAGAGAGAGAGACGTGAGAGAGAGAGAGAGGACGGCGAGAGAGAGAGAGGACGGCGAGAGAGAGAGAGCGAGAGAGAGAGAGAGAGCGCGCGAGAGAGAGAGAGAGAGAGCGCGGCGAGAGAGAGAGAGAGAGAGAGAGAGAGGCGGAGAGAGAGAGAGAGAGCGGCGAGAGAGAGAGAGAGAGAGCGGCGAGAGAGAGGGCGAGAGAGAGAGAGGGCGCGAGAGAGAGAGAGAGAGGGCGGCGAGAGAGAGAGAGAGAGGGCGGCGAGAGAGAGAGAGAGAGAGAGCGGCGCGAGAGAGAGAGAGAGGGCGGCGAGAGAGAGAGAGAGAGAGAGGGCGAGAGAGAGAGAGAGAGAGAGAGGGCGAGAGAGAGAGAGAGAGGCGGCGAGAGAGAGAGAGAGAGAGGGCGGCGAGAGAGAGAGAGAGAGGGCGGCGAGAGAGAGAGAGAGCGAGCGAGAGAGAGAGAGAGAGAGGGCGGAGAGAGCGAGAGAGAGAGAGAGGCGAGAGAGAGGCGAGAGAGAGAGAGGGCGGAGAGAGAGAGAGGGCAGAGAGAGAGAGAGGGCGGCGAGAGAGAGAGAGGCGAGAGAGAGAGAGAGAGCGGCGAGAGAGAGAGAGAGCGGCGAGAGAGAGAGAGAGCGGCGAGAGAGAGAGAGAGCGCGAGAGAGAGAGAGAGCGAGAGCGAGAGAGAGAGAGCGCGGCGAGAGAGAGAGAGCGGCGAGAGAGAGAGAGAGCGCGGCGAGAGAGAGAGAGCGCGCGAGAGAGAGAGAGAGACGAGAGAGGCGAGAGAGAGAGAGCGCGCGAGAGAGAGAGAGAGAGAGGCGAGAGAGAGAGAGCGCGGCGAGAGAGAGCGAGAGAGAGAGCGAGAGAGAGAGAGCGGAGAGAGAGAGCGCGGCGAGAGAGAGCGCGAGAGAGAGAGAGAGCGATGAGAGAGAGAGAGGCGAGAGAGAGAGAGAGCGCAGAGAGAGAGAGAGCGGCGAGAGAGAGAGAGAGGCGAGAGAGAGAGAGGCGAGAGAGAGAGAGAGGGCGAGAGAGAGAGAGAGGCGAGCGAGAGAGAGGCGAGAGAGAGAGAGCGAGAGAGAGAGAGGGCGGCGAGAGAAAGAGAGGGCGGCGAGAGAGAGAGAGAGAGCGGCGAGAGAGAGAGAGAGGGCGGCGAGAGAGAGAGAGGGGCGAGAGAGAGAGAGAGGCGAGAGAGAGAGAGAGCGGCGAGAGAGAGAGAGAGCGCGAGAGAGAGAGAGAGAGCGGCGAGAGAGAGAGAGAGCGGCGAGAGAGAGAGAGCGGCGAGAGAGAGAGAGCGGCGAGAGAGAGAGAGCGGCGAGAGAGAGAGAGCGGCGAGAGAGAGAGAGCGGCGAGAGAGAGAGAGCGGCGAGAGAGAGAGAGCGGCGAGAGAGAGAGAGCGGCGAGAGAGAGGGCGGCGAGAGAGAGGGCGGCGAGAGAGAGGGCGGCGAGAGAGAGAGGGCGGCGAGAGAGAGAGGGCGGCGAGAGAGAGAGAGGGCGGCGAGAGAGAGAGAGGGCGGCGAGAGAGAGAGAGGGCGCGGCGAGAGAGAGAGAGCGCGGCGAGAGAGAGAGAGCGCGGCGAGAGAGAGAGAGCGCGGCGAGAGAGAGAGAGAGCGGCGAGAGAGAGAGAGAGCGGCGAGAGAGAGAGAGCGCGGAGAGAGAGAGAGAGCGCGGAGAGAGAGCGCGGAGAGAGAGAGAGAGCGCGGAGAGAGAGAGAGAGCGCGGAGAGAGAGAGAGAGCGCGGGAGAGAGAGAGAGAGAGGGCGGCGAGAGAGAGAGAGGGCGAAAGAGCCACCAGAGAGTGTGTGGGTCTACTCAAGTCCACCGATGCATAGAGAAACAGAAAGACAAGGGGGCGAGCATTTTGAGCTGAGGACAGGCTTTTTTCTTCTCATTAAAAATGGAAACCTGTCATTTCTAAATGTACTCCTTAACACACAACACGGCTGACAGTGAGGGTCAGACACCAAGGCCCAGACCACCCACTGCCCACCTGCCTCTCCACAAGGCATCTCACAGAGAAAGACTAAACTACTTTAGGAGCAATATACAGTCATGGAAGAATGTGAACACCTATAGCTGCAATCGCCACCAGCATATCAGCTTCAAAAACACATACTTCAGCAGAGCCAATTAAGATCAACCCCTCTCTTAAGTTGTCATGCTGGTGTGCTGAGACACTGCAATCAAGGGCAAACGCCTGCCATAGGGAGATAACGGAGTACAACCCTCGCCCTCACCCCACCTCTGAAGATTCTCCCTCATTTCTAACAGAGAGAACACAGCCTCCCTTCCTGCCCCTCCCAGGAGAACTTGTGGGCCCCCCCACAATGAGACTAAGCAGGACCATTCAACAGCACAAACCCCCTGTGGAATAGGCATGTCAGCCCACTGTAGTACACCATCGCCAGAGCTGTGTCTAGTAATGGAGATAGAAGGGCTAGTCAGATGATGGAGGGTCCAAGTGAATGGCAATACATGGACAGAGACGATACAACAACAAGTAACATGGACAACAGCCTTTTTTGGACGAACACTCAACACAGTAGACAAGCAGAAAGGAAGGAGGGAGAGAAAAGAGAGGGAGGGGTTGGAGATGGAGGTAAAGAAGGAAAAGCTGTGCTCTCCCTCCTTCCGTCTTCTCGTGTTGCTCTTTTCAACTTGGGGAAAGGAGGGGAAGGCAGCAGCACTAATAAGTTCAGCTCTATCCGTCTGCTGCTCGCCATGCGACAGGGGCTACTCTTCTGATGCCCCGACGTCACTCTGCTTCCCAATTACCACATTTACACACTGCACCTCGTACCGCACGCACGCACACACTCCTTCCCTCGTTTACATTTCTGCAGCGCTATTTTAAATGCTTTACGTACTTCCATCTCACCTTTCTACATGTATATTATCCATACATGAATTAAACAGTGAGTTAGTTATACAGTGAATGCTGAGAAAGAGCAGCTCCTCTCTGTGGAAGGTGTAGAAGCAGTGCATTAAGACTAACAGAGATGCCACCACCTGTAGCTGGGGCCAAACTGTTTCTTTTATTGATTTTATTTTATTTTTTTACTCTGTTTATTAAGTTTTACATACACACAGACAAGACAACACAAAGCAATATAAATAATATACTCAACTAGAAAAAAGAAAAAATACAAATACAAATTTAAGCCCTGCGGTTGTGATGAAGTGTTGAGATTACGCTGAGTGTTGAGTACATCTCTACTCTAGACACCTTGGTGTGTGTGTGGTGGCTGGCCTCTAAATGCCACTGAGTCTAGTCAGTACTCAGACCCAACACTGTCTTGACTCAGGACTGGGACTGAGACAAATATACAAAATTGTAAATCTTTGCAACCTGATTCCAGACCATTTGGCCATCTCAGTGAGGCATGTTGTCGACTTAAAATCCAGTCTGATCTGATCCAGGATCAGTGTATTATCTGACCACAGAGCGCTCTGCAAAGCTGCGTGGCAGGCAACAGGCATCACATCCACCAAGCCAGAGTCTATTAAGATAAGATCCAAACAATAACAGTGCTGTAAAGTGGCTGTCCCCACCTCGTACCTCACCCTCCCCGTCTGACCTTTCCTAATTCAAGTTCAGGTTAAGTGTACCTGTGCTCGCTGCCTCTCAATATGTTCTCTCAGGGAGGCCTTTTGGTGAGTCATCAGATAGCACCGGCTGCAGCAGTATTCTCTGAGGTTGGAAATGCCAGGCAGATAAGCCTGCTCAGGTGTTTGGTGTGCACAGATGCGCACGCACGCACAGTGCCGGGTGACATTTTAAGTCCTCACTGCTTCTCAGAGCACACCAGTTTAGTTTAACATTACCCATTCTCCTCAGAGCACACCAGTTTAGTTTAACATTACCCATTCTCCTCAGAGCACACCAGTTTAGTTTAACATTACCCATTCTCCTCAGAGCACACCAGTTTAGTTTAACATTACCCATTCTCCTCAGAGCACACCAGTTTAGTTTAACATTACCCATTCTCCTCAGAGCACACCAGTTTAGTTTAACATTACCCATTCTCCTCAGAGCACACCAGTTTAGTTTAACATTACCCATTCTCCTCAGAGCACACCAGTTTAGTTTAACATTACTCATTCTCCTCACTGCAGCTTATCCTCAATATAATACTCCAGCCATCATCTTCCAGTCCATCCTGTGCCAGAGTTAACTTTCCCCCAGCCATACCTCTCAAGGATTAACACACTCTAATGGTCATTAGAGTCTGGCACATTCCACATCTCCAACCGGCCTGTCAAACTCACCACCAGGACTGATTCAGTTCCCGTAGACTCATGGTGACAACACCAGACAATGACGCGGAGAGAGTGATGGAGTGAGAAAGTCCCCACTTTAGGAAACATTACAAACCGGTCTCAGCACATCACAGAGCAAGTACCTGTAGATGCTTAAGGGAAGGTGTGGCTGGGAAAATAGGCAAAAGTGAGGAAAGGAAAGAAGGAAAGAGGGACAGACAGGGTGGAAGAGGAGCTGATCACAGTTGGATTGTGGCCCTTCAAGAGGAGAAATAGAAATAAAACCTAATCATTAAGCAACTCCACACAAGCAGCCCGCTTGAGACTGGGGGAGCCATCGGCAGAACAGCTGCAGGGTTGCCGCAGCAACTGGAATTAGAACCAGGAGGCCGAATGTGAGACAGAAACCAGGTGAAAGATAAGAGAGTGAAAGAAAGGGAGAGGAATCAAACACCTTTCCAGGTTGCCAAGCGACAGGCGATGCCAGTCAGTGAATGTAGAGCACAGTTGATCAAAGTTGGCCGCTGGGCGGTAATACGTCCAAAAATAATTACTGTAAAAAGACCTTTAATATGTAAACCTGCACTGTCACATATGGCCGCTGAGCTGCCACATACGTCTGTTAGCATATGTGTTAGTGAGTAATTGCAATATGGTTGGAGTAATGACTGGGTTAGATATGTATATCAGACAAGTCCTAAGGATTCCTTTCCCAGCACTGATAGGTTGTTGCGTGGTCTCAAAGGATCAAATCATGTAAGGAATCATTAATGAGGGACTATGCGTTCTATCGATATTCATAAAAAAGGCCTCCCGAGTGGCGCAGTGGTCTAAGGCACTGCATTGCAGCGCTAACTGTGCCACTAGAGATTCTGGGATCGAGTCCAGGCACTGTCGCAGCCGAGCGGGAGACCCATGGGGAGGCGCACAATTGGCCCAGCGTCGTCCGGGTTAGGGGAGGGTTTGGCAGGCAGGGATATCCTTGTCCCATCGCTCATTAGCGACTCCTGTGGCGGGCCGGGTGTTTCCTCCGACACATTGGTGCGGCTGACTTCAGGATTAAGTGGGCATTGTGTCAAGAAGCAGTACGGCTTGGTTGGGTCATGTTTCAGAGGACTCACGGCTCTCGACCTTCGTCTCTCCCGAGTCCGTATGGGAGTTACAGCGATGAGACAAGACTAACTACCAATTGAATACCATGAAATTGGGGAGAAATAGGGGTAAAAATGTAAAATAAATACAGACATGGAAATTGTGTTCCACGACACGCTAGCAGAGTGGAACTGACCTTCCACAGAGTTGCATTATTTTCCAGAGAACGCATAGAGCCCCTAGTTGATTATCCCTTTCATACCACGGCTATAATTTAACATGACGCTAGAAATGCATTCAACATCCACTGAAGTAGCTAGAAAGTTTACTAGATAGCTACAGTAGTTGCCTTGGTAAAACAAACATACTTGCTTGTTTAGCGAACTAAACCATCAGTCCTAGCATGTTATTATGAAAAATCCAATAGAACAATGCTAATAATGTTTTCAATATGACCTTTGCTTTCAAAAGCAGCTCAAACATAGAACATGTAAGAATTAACTATATTGAATTATACCGTGCAAACATACCATGCCTTTCAAGCCAACAAGTATATAACAATGCCATGGTATAATTAAGCAATAAGGCCCGATGCGGTGTGGTATATGGCCAATATAGCACGGCTAAGGGCTGTGATTAAGCACGACGCAACTTGGAGTGCCTGGACACAGCCCTTAGCCGTGGTATATTGGCCATATACCTCAAACCCCAGAGGAGCCTTATTTCTATTATAAACTGGTTACCAACATTATTAAAGCAGTAAAACTAAATGTTTTGTCATACCCGTGGTATATGGTCTGACATAACATGGCTTTCAACCAATCAAACCACCCAGTTCATAAAAACATTTTGTTTTTACTGCTCTAATTACATTGGTAACCAGTTTATAATAGCAATAAGACACCTCTGGGGTTTGTGGTATATGGCCAATATACCACGGCTAAGGACTGTGTCCAGGCACTCCGCTTTGCGTCGTGGTTAAGCATATTGGTCATATACCACACCCCCTCTGACCTTATTGCTTAAATAAAGTATACCAATCAATAACAGCTTGGATAAAGTCTATATGAAGCGATTTGAGGTTTCATCCACCATAGATTTTTAGTCTTGCATGAGTTGTTTCTCTCACATAGATCACAATAGTTATACAAACATAATAATAATACAAACAATCGGGCAGACCACCACAGATGGGGACTGCGCTCTCTCTTCGTCCGCCCACGTGTTCTCGCACACCCCGGAGTTCTGGTCAGGGGGTGGTGGCACCGGCAGTGGTATTCCTTGTCCCATCCCATCTGTCTAGCGAATTCCATGTGGCAGTTACCAGCCCTGTTTAACATCCTTATCATTTATCGTGCAGGTTCCTTCAGGATTATCAATGAGCTTTGCCTTGATAAGCAGGATGGCTCACCTCTCACAGTTCTGGGCATGTTTAACCTCCCCACGACCTTGACTCATTCCTCTCTGCCTCCTTCTTTCCACTCCTCTCCTCTTTTGACCTCCCCCTCTCACCTTCCCCTCTACTCACAAGGCAGGCAATGGGAGTCTTTACTAGATGCTGACACAACCTCACTGCAACTACCCAAGTCTCCGAACTACCTTGAAATTTTCCCTCTTGCTCTCATCCAACACTACACTGCCCCTACTGGGTAAAAATGTATCCTAATCTCTTCCCTCTGCTCAAACCTACAACCTACTCCTGGAAACCCTCCTCTCCTCCCTTTCTGCATCCCTTGACGCTATGTCCCCTAGTCCAGGCCGGCTCGGTCTGACCTGCCCGTGGCAGAGTTGCATTATTTTCACAGAACAGGGCTCGGGCAACGGAAATGGAGAAAACTCGCCCCTAGTTGATTATCCCTCCTTACATTTTCCTCTTCCACTGCTGCTATAATTTAACTCTAAAGTCCAAGCATCTGCCTCTAACCCTAGGGAAGCTGCCACCTTCTCCTCCCTCCTGAATCCTCCTCCCCCTCCCCCTCCTCCCTCTCTGCAGATGACTAGAAATTTTGAAAAGAAGGTCGACGACATCCGATCCTCGCCTTTGCTAAGTCAAACGACAAACACCCTGTGCTCTGACCTCTTGATGAAATCTTGTTTAGCGGCCGCCCAACAAACCATCAGTCCTAGACCATGTTATTACCTCACCTCGAAAATCCCTGACCGCTGGCTATAAGAACAATGCACCCCTTCTGAAAAACCTAATGTTTGTCAACAACTACAGACCAGTATCCCTGCTTTCAAAACTCTTGAACTCAAACATAGAACATGCTAAGAATTAACTCTAGAATGACCTTCTTGATCCAAATCAGTCAGGTTTCAAGACTAGTCATTCAACTGAGACTGCTCTTCTCTGTATCACGGAGGCCCTCCGCACTGCTAAAGCTAACTCTCTCCTCTGCTCATCCTTCTAGACCTATCGGGCTGCCTTCGATACTTGAACCATCAGATCCTCCTCTCCACCCTCTCCGAGCTGGGTGGCGCGTACGCTATTGGCCTACCTGACAGGTCGCTCCTAAGGTGGCGGGCGAGAATCTGTCTCCTCACCACGCGCTCCTCACCACTGGCGTGCCCAGGGCTCTGTTCTAGGCCCTTCCTATTCTCACTATACACCAAGTCACTACTCTGTCATAACCTCACATGGTCTCTCCTATCATTGGCAGACCACACAATTAATCTTCCTTTCCCCTATGACCAGGTGGCGACTCTCTGCATGTCTGGCCATATCAGTGTGGATGACGGATCAAAGCTGAACCTCGGCAAGATGCTCTTCCTCCCGGGGAAGGACTGCCCGTTCCATGATCTCGCCATCACGGTCTGACAACTAACATTGTGTCCTTCCCAGAGCCAAGAACCTCAAATCCTGGACAACACCCTGTTCATAAAACATTTTGTTTTTAGGTTCATGCTCTAAACATCCGCAGAGTACATTGGAAGCACCAGGTCCTAATCCAGGCACTTGTCATCTCCCCGCTGGAACTGCAACTCACTGTTGGCTGGGCTTGCCTGTGCCATTAAACCCCTACAACTCATCCAGAACGCCGCAGCGGGTGTTCAACCTTCCCAAGTTCTCTCACGTCACTGCTCCTCCGCTCTCTCCACTGGCTTCCAGCACTCCGCTACAAGACCATGGTGCTTGCCTCGGAGCTGTGAGGGGAACGGCACCTCAGTACCTCCAGGCTCTGATCAGGCCCTACACCCAAACAAGGGCACTGCGTCATCCACCTCTGGCCTGCTGGCCTTAAACTGAGGAACAGTTCCCGTAGCCCAGTCAAAACTGTTCGCTGCTCTGGCCCCCAATGGTGGAACAAACTCCCTCACGACGCCAGGACAGCGGAGTCAATCACCACCTTCCGGAGACACCTGAAACCCCACCTCTTTCAGGAATACCTGGATAGGATAAAGTAATCCTTCTCACCCCCCTTAAAAGATTTAGATGCACTATTGTAAAGTGGCTGTTCCACTGATGTCTTAAGGTGAACGCACCAATTTGTAAGTCGCTCTGGATAAGAGCGTCTGCTAAATGACTTAAATGTAAATGTAAATGTAAATGTAATAGTTGTTCTCATTAAAGTGTCTGTAATGCAGTGTCTTAACTAATTGTGAGTGGACCGATCCACTGCCAGGCCAGGTCCTCCAGGGCCACTTCTGCTGTGCTGACCGGGAGAGACAGAGCATTGGGAACTCGTTGAGCCTGGCAGCCGGCTGGCAGGCCTGCCAAAGGTGAGTGACAGGTCAGGTGAGCGACGCTGGGCCAGTCAGGCATGGTGAAACCAGCAAGCATAGAGCAGAGCATAGCAAATCCACTGAATATAAAAAATACAAATAAAATACAAACATTTTAAAACGCACTCAATGATCTTAAGTGGCGTCAATTACCTGGAGCAGCCGGGAGGGAGGAGGACAGGGGATGGAGCCACTGACCGAGGAGCGGGTGAGGTGAGGAGGATGAGAGAAACCCAGTGACAGGTCCTCTAAAACCCTGAACTAATTACTCCATAAAGAGACACTGGTCTCTGATCACTGCTAAGGGCTCTCACTGCAGGGTCAGCCCCGCACATCACTCATACATACATACACCAGCATGCACGAGGGCCTTCACACACAACTATTTTAACATACATACTTGTAATTTAATCTGAGAAATACCGTGTGGGCGATGGTCAATTTCTACATAACGGATTCTGTTCACCTTTTGTTCCATCTAGACGGTTGTTTCAGATCATATTTAACGATTTGTTAAGTTTACTAGAATGTCTACAAACACTTTATTTCATAAAAATCCTCCGTTCTCTCCAGTTTACAGTTCTGTCACCGGTCATTTACAGTTACAATATCCTCCCCTCCCTCATCTCTCACACCAACACTGATAATTATTCCCCTTTCACACCTGTAAGTCCTTTATTAGAAATTAAGTGTTACTTTAGCTTTTTGAAGACAGACACATCTGAATCATATATTGAATGATTCAATGCTGCCACCTACATCAAATTCTGCTGTCTTTGCATCCACCCTCTTTCCTCTCCTTTCATTTCTTTGCGTCATTCATTTATTCAAACCCTAAATCTCACACCTTCTCCCATCTAAAAGTAACCTTCTTCCTCTCTGTCAACAAAATTCTCCCACTCCTAGTTATTTTTCTCTCTCTCAACATTTCCCTCAAGTCTCTTCACACCAGCCACCAGTCACTGCCCCACCCAAAATCACCCATCTTCCCTGTGTTGGTACACCCTCCCCTCCTTTATCTCCAACCCAGTTGGTACTCACCCAGATCAAAGTCCCTCAAACATCTGTGCTGCTGGCTGATGCCATGGCTGGGCCAGCTGGGCCCTCTGTCTGTCAGTCTGGGAGCAGTCCTCTATCTGTACGTCTGTCTGCCTGCGTCTCTGGCTGTGTCCCTCTGTTTGCCTGGGCCTCCTGTCCGGCTGCAGAGAAGGAGAACACAAACAAGAGATTGAGAGGAGTGTGAGTGTGTGAGGTCATTGTGAAAAACAACCATCACAAAAAACCTTGACGCAAGACACATAGTCAGCGGTTTGTTTGTATCTGAACGGACTCAGGTACCTACTTAACGTGTACGCACACAATAATACTTTGGGAATGTGTAGTGTAGGTTTAGTTAGGAAAGTCCAGCCAGACAGTACAAGGTAGGGCCCCAGTAGTTCAATCAGAAGGCCATCTCAGTGAGACTCCAATAACAGTGCTGTCTGTCTGGCCTCTCTCTCCCTGGCTGAACAGTTCGAGTCTCTGGTGTAGGAGAAGTCTGTCCGTCTCCTTCCCTCTCCCTCTGTCGACATGGCTGAGGTGGCTCTGTCTCCCCCATGGAGGAGCGGGATTCATTTAGTGAGGTGTCTGATTTGAGGTAAAACCAGACTGATGCCACACAGCAGAATTGTTAAAACACTTCATTATGTCTAGTAGGGATGCACAATAAATCGGTGAGCATTTCGGAAAAAGCCTATATTAGTAAAAAATGCCAACATCGACACGATGTCTTGCGCCAATATGCAAAACCGATGTTAAAGCTGACGTGCATACCTATATAACGTAGGTAGATGACGTGCATACCTATATAACGTAGGTAGATGACGTGCATACCTATATAACGTAGGTAGATGAGGTGCATACCTATATAACGTAGGTAGATGAGGTGCATACCTATATTTACATTACATTTACATTTAAGTCATTTAGCAGACGCTCTTATCCAGAGCGACTTACAAATTGGTGCGTTCACCTTAAGACATCCAGTGGAACAGCCACTTTACAATAGTGCATCTAAATCTTTTAAGGGGGGTGAGAAGGATTACTTTATCCTATCCTAGGTATTCCTGAAAGAGGTGGGGTTTCAGGTGTCTCCGGAAGGTGGTGATTGACTCCGCTGTCCTGGCGTCGTGAGGGAGTTTGTTCCACCATTGGGGGGCCAGAGCAGCGAACAGTTTTGACTGGGCTGCGCGGGAACTGTACTTCCTCAGTGGTAGGGAGGCGAGCAGGCCAGAGGTGGATGAACGCAGTGCCCTTGTTTGGGTGTAGGGCCTGATCAGAGCCTGGAGGTACTGAGGTGCCGTTCCCTCACAGCTCCGTAGGCAAGCACCATGGTCTTGTAGCGGATGCGAGCTTCAACTGGAAGCCAGTGGAGAGAGCGGAGGAGCGGGGTGACGTGAGAGAACTTGGGAAGGTTGAACACCAGACGGGCAGCGGCGTTCTGGATGAGTTGTAGGGGTTTAATGGCACAGGCAGGGAGCCCAGCCAACAGCGAGTTGCAGTAATCCAGACGGGAGATGACAAGTGCCTGGATTAGGACCTGCGCTGCTTCCTGTGTGAGGCAGGGTCGTACTCTGCGGATGTTGTAGAGCATGAACCTACAAGAACGGGCCACCGCCTTGATGTTAGTTGAGAACGACAGGGTGTTGTCCAGGATCACGCCAAGGTTCTTAGCGCTCTGGGAGGAGGACACAATGGAGTTGTCAACCGTGATGGCGAGATCATGGAATGGGCAGTCCTTCCCGGGAGGAAGAGCAGCTCCGTCTTGCCGAGGTTCAGCTTGAGGTGGTGATCCGTCATCCACACTGATATGTCTGCCAGACATGCAGAGATGCGATTCGCCACCTGGTCATCAGAAGGGGGAAAGGAGAAGATTAATTGTGTGTCGTCTGCATAGCAATGATAGGAGAGACCATGTGAGGTTATGACAGAGCCAAGTGACTTGGTGTATAGCGAGAATAGGAGAGGGCCTAGAACAGAGCCCTGGGGACGCCAGTGGTGAGAGCGCGTGGTGAGGAGACAGATTCTCGCCACGCCACCTGGTAGGAGCGACCTGTCAGGTAGGACGCAATCCAAGCGTGGGCCGCGCCGGAGATGCCCAACTCGGAGAGGGTGGAGAGGAGGATCTGATGGTTCACAGTATCGAAGGCAGCCGATAGGTCTAGAAGGATGAGAGCAGAGGAGAGAGAGTTAGCTTTAGCAGTGCGGAGGGCCTCCGTGATACAGAGAAGAGCAGTCTCAGTTGAATGACTAGTCTTGAAACCTGACTGATTTGGATCAAGAAGGTCATTCTGAGAGAGATAGCGGGAGAGCTGGCCAAGGACGGCACGTTCAAGAGTTTTGGAGAGAAAAGAAAGAAGGGATACTGGTCTGTAGTTGTTGACATCGGAGGGATCGAGTGTAGGTTTTTTCAGAAGGGGTGCAACTCTCGCTCTCTTGAAGACGGAAGGGACGTAGCCAGCGGTCAGGGATGAGTTGATGAGCGAGGTGAGGTAAGGGAGAAGGTCTCCGGAAATGGTCTGGAGAAGAGAGGAGGGAATAGGGTCAAGCGGGCAGGTTGTTGGGCGGCCGGCCGTCACAAGACGCGATATTTCATCTGGAGAGAGAGGGGAGAAAGAGGTCAGAGCACAGGGTAGGGCAGTGTGAGCAGAACCAGCGGTGTCGTTTGACTTAGCAAACGAGGATCGGATGTCGTCGACCTTCTTTTCAAAATGGTTGACGAAGTCATCTGCAGAGAGGGAGGAGGGGGGAGGGGGAGGAGTATTCAGGAGGGAGGAGAAGGTGGCAAAGAGCTTCCTAGGGTTAGAGGCAGATGCTTGGAATTTAGAGTGGTAGAAAGTGGCTTTAGCAGCATATAACGTAGGTAGATGAGGTGCATACCTATATAACGTAGGTAGATGAGGTGCATACCTATATAACGTAGGTAGATGAGGTGCATACCTATATAACGTAGGTAGATGAGGTGCATACCTATATAACGTAGGTAGATGACGTGCATACCTATATAACGTAGGTAGATGAGGTGCATACCTATATAACGTAGGTAGATGAGGTACATACCTATATAACGTAGGTAGATGACGTGCATACCTATATAACGTAGGTAGATGACGTGCATACCTATATAACGTAGGTAGATGACGTGCATACCTATATAACGTAGGTAGATGACGTGCATACCTATATAACGTAGGTAGATGACGTGCATACCTATATAACGTAGGTAGATGACGTGCATACCTATATAACGTAGGTAGATGACGTGCATACCTATATAACGTAGGTAGATGACGTGCATACCTATATAACGTAGGTAGATGACGTGCATACCTATATAACGTAGGTAGATGACGTGCATACCTTATATAACGTAGGTAGATGACGTAATGACGCCATGAAAAATGCAGCGCTACACAGAACAAAAGCATTAAAATACTAAGTGCACACTTCCAACAACTAAACAAGTTCAAGTCCAGCAGTCATTTGAAAGAGTAAGAAAATTTCAGCGAGACAATTCAAAGGCAAAATCCATTAAAGCCAAGATAAAGGAATTCATTGCCCTTGACAATCAACCCTTCTCTGTTGTGGATGATGTTGGCTTTCATCGACTGGTCGAGCCCCGGTACACACTTTTTTTCCAGAAGTTGCCCTACCGGAGTTACACAGAATTGTTGAAACGTACATCTATGATCTCACTGCTATTAGCTTCCCGACTGACATTTGGATCAGCGATGTCAGCTCCATTAGCATGCAGAGTCTGACAGCACAGTGGGTCGACAGGGATTCCATACTGAGGAAAGTCGTATTGCATGCTGAAGAATGTGCTGGTTCTCATACCGCTGCAGCCATTTCAATAGCATTAGAGAACATGTTTGAAACATGAACACAGTCCTAGCGCCATTCAAACAACTGACTGGAGAAATAAGCTAATGAACTGTGTCTGCAGCAGACGTGATAGCCTCTGTCATGGCATTGAAACGCCTGCTCAACAAAACTGCCAACAGTCCGGGGGGTTAAAACTTACAAAAGTCCTTGAGGCTGTGAACAAGCAGTTCGGTGGCATTCTCTCTGAGCCTCTTTACTGTGTTGCCATCAAACTCGATGCTAGGTACAAGGACCGCTACTTCGATGCAGACAGGGAACAGGGTTTACGTGAAATGTTACATACACAGCTGGACAAGATGGAAACGGACACAGTGACTGTGCACACCGAGGAAGCGAGGCATCGGACAGACAGATCAGAAACTTAACTGCTTGACATGTATGATGAAATCCTGGTTGATCCCCAATAAGCCATCACATCTCCCAAAAACATTTTCAACATGACTCACCGGTCTCTACATTGCAGATGAGCTGAAGGCAGTCATCAATGACCTTGAACCACAGAAGGTATTTGCGCTGGTGACAGACAATGCTGCAAACATGAAGGCAGCTTGGTTTAAATTGGAAGAGTCCTAGCCTCACATCACACCCATTGGCTGTGCTGCTCATGCATTGAATCTGCTCCTCAAGGACATCATAGCACTGAAAACAATGGATACACTCTACAAGAGAGCTAAGGAAATGGTTAGGTATGTGAAGGGTCATCAAGTTATAGCAGCAATCTACCTCACCAAGCAAAGTGAGAAGAATAAGAGCACCACATTGAAGCTGCCCAGCAACACCCGTTGGGGTGGTGTTGTCATCATGTTTGTCTTCTGGAGGGGAAGGAGTCTCTCCAAGAAATGGCCATATCACAGTCTGCCAATATGGACAGCCCCATCAAGAGGATCCTCCTGGATGATGTATTTTGAGAGAGAGTGGTAAGCAGCCTGAAACTCCTGAAATCTATAGCAGTAGCCATTGCACGGATTGAGGGAGACAGTGCCATTCTGTTTTATGTTCAGACTCTGCTTGCAGATGTAAGAGAATATATCCGTACTGCCCTTCCCACTTCACTGTTGCTCCAAGCAGAGGAAACTGTAGTTCTGAAATACATCAAAAAGCGTGAAGACTGCCTGAAGCCCATACACGCCGCAGCGTACATGTTGGACCCCAAGTATGCTGGCAAGAGTATTCTGTCTGGTGCAGAGATCAACAAGGCCTATGGTGTCATCACTACCGTGTCTCGCCAACTTGGCCTGGATGGGGGCAAGGTTCTTGGCAGTCTGGTGAAGTACACTTCCAAGCAAAGACTTTGGGATGGAGATGCAATATGGCAGTCGTGCCAACATATCTCATCAGCCACATGGTGGAAGGGACTTTGTGGATCTGAGGCTCTTACCCCTGTTGCCTCCATCGTCCTCCAAATCCCACCAACATCAACCGCCTCAGAGGGCAACTGTTCCTTGTTTGGAAACACACACCAAAGCACGCCACAGGCTGACCAATACAAGGGGTGAAAAATTGGTGGCCATCTGGGCAAATTTGAGGCTTTTTGAGCCTGACAGTAAGCCATCCTCAACGAGGTTGGAAAGTGACAGTGAAGATGAGGCCTCAGATTCTGATGTTCAAGAGGTGGACATTGAGAAGGTCCAGGGAGAAGACATGGAAGCATAAGAGGAAGACAACCAAAGCTTTAGTTTCTAGACTATCATTTTACAGATGCATGTTGAAAATGTTTTTGGGAGAAGTGATGGATCATTCAATATTCACTTTTGTTGTTCAGTGAAATTATCCCATGTGAAGAGTCAACTCATTTAATTAAAGTTCAATTTATAACTAAATTGTTTTTTTTATTTCTATTGGAAGGATTTAATCATTTGCAATTATGTCTACTTATGATAAGGTAAAGGGTTTCTGTTTCTGTCTCCATATGATATGGTAAATACATCTACTTATGATAAGATAAAAGGTTTCTGTTTCTGTCTCCATATGATATGGTAAATATATCTACTTATGATAAGATAAAAGGTTTCTGTTTCTGTCTCCATATGATATGGTAAATATATCTACTTATGATAAGATAAAAGGTTTCTGTTTCTGTCTCCATATGATATGGTAAATATATCTACTTATGATAAGATAAAAGGATTCTGTTTCTGTCTCCATATGATATGGTAAATATATCTACTTATGATAAGATAAAAGGATTCTGTTTCTGTCTCCATATGATATGGTAAATATATCTACTTATGATAAGATAAAAGGATTCTGTTTCTGTCTCCATATGATATGGTAAATATATCTACTTATGATAAGATAAAAGGTTTCTGTTTCTGTCTCCATATGATATGGTAAATACATCTACTTATGATAAGATAAAAGGATTCTGTTTCTGTCTCCATATGATATGGTAAATACATCTACTTATGATAAGATAAAAGGATTCTGTTTCTGTCTCCATATGATATGGTAAATACATCTACTTATGATAAGATAAAAGGATTCTGTTTCGGTCTCCATATGATATGGTAAATACATCTACTTATGATAAGATAAAAGAATTCTGTTTCTGTTTCTGTCTCCATATGATATGGTAAATACATCTACTTATGATAAGATAAAAGGTTTCTGTTTCTGTCTCCATATGATATGGTAAATACATCTACTTATGATAAGATAAAAGGTTTCTGTTTCTGTCTCCATATGATATGGTAAATATATCCAATGCAAAAAACATCTACATTTAAATGGTATTAATATCAACTCCCATGGAAAGTTGCCACCTCTGAATATTCCCCAAAATGTGTTATCAGTATAGTTTTTTTTGACAAGTAAAATATTGGATATCAGTATCGGCCAACAATGTCATATCGGTGCATCCCTAATATTTAGTAATAAACACTAGCACTTCAGGGGGACAGAGACTCCCACATAACTGAACAAGAGAAACTTCATCAGGTTGAATGGTCCCTTTAAAATACATAGTCATATTCGGCTTCATTATATAATTTACAGACATGTACAAAGACAATAGCTGAGATGTAAGACACTTCAAGCTCTTCTGGTCTGTAAGACAAAGTACTGTTTCAGAGCAGTAATCTAAAACAAATAGGCCCAACTTGAGACCATGAAGAAAGCCAATCCAACCTGAATCACAACACGAAGCCAAGTGCAATACCATTCTGACTAACAATGTCTCTCTGTGACATGCTCTGAATAAAGAACTCTTCCCCCTCTCTTTAATCCAGACCCTGCCATAGCCCCTTGGTCAGAAAGTCAGAGAGAAGAGAGGTGGACTGAAGGAATGAATGGAATCATCTTAACACCCTCAGGTTTACACAAGCCAGTCACAAATGTCAATCAGATGCAAAATATAGAGGCAAAATGCAAGCACGGAATGTGAGAGGCAGTGCTACTCTCAGAGGTGTGTGTCTCAGGGGGACAGAGGCTTGATCAATAGCTCACCTGCAATGAATATGTGAGTGTTCTTATTGACTGGACAAGCAGATGTGTATTCAAAACCTGACAACAGAAGCATGAGTCCGGTCAATATTTTTGGGCTCCAAAATCACTAATGCCTCCTGGTTCAAACACCATTTTAACAGGCAAAATGGGGATTAAGAGAAACTTAGGTCTGACAATATGCTGTGATTGTGTCAGACAACGTACAAAATAATGAGTCAACTGTGTGAGGTGAAGAGGTTGTGTCTCCGTGGTCCTGTGGTGGGCAGAGCCTTCCTGGTTGGTCTGTATAGTGTAAGTCATCTGGCTAAACCAGCCTTCAGACTTACATAACAGCGGAACAGCTACTTAGATCTACTACCTCTACTGTCTGAATCGGAGACTAAAATCCCCTTGACTCACTGCAACACCTATCCTCCTCGCCCTGTCTATGACCTATGATCATTTACTCTGCTTTCTCTCATCTCAATCTCTTCTGACCATCCCTCCTTCACCCCCTCTTCTCCTTTCTCTGACCTGTACTCATTCTCTATGCATCAGTCTCCCACCCTCCTCCTTCTCTTCCCTTCCCTCCCTCCCTGACTGATAGGCGTTGGTCAGCGGTGTGGTAATGAGTTGGAACTCCAGGAAATGAGGGTTGACCTGCAGTGTGTGATCCTGTAATCAGGTTGGGTAAACGCTGGGGCCTCGCCCTGCCACCCTCGTTGACTCTGCCTGCACTCCCTGCCCCGGCCTGTTTGTCTGTCCACCAGTGAGCCTGATTGTTTAGTCAGGTTGGAGAGGGGAGATGAGATGACAACACAGACACCCGCTGCCATCCATCCTGTCAAGACTCCATGGCAGAGCAAACCTACATCTCCGCAGCTTGAGAGAGCAGGGATTGGATGGTGAGGAGGCGAATGAGGGAGAGGAAGAGGATGGAGCTGAGAGAGACAGGAGAGTAGCGGGGGGAAACAAAAGTGTAATAAGAAAAGAAATGGAAATCAGAAAAAGCTTAAGTGAGGAAGAATGGGAGATGAGACAGGATGAAAGATGGGTTAATGTACTACAGGCTGATGAAAAAGAGAGAAGGGGGGCAGCAGACTAGACAAGGAGAGGATAAAAACAAAACTAGAAAGGATTGAAGACAAATTAAGCAGAGGGCGGAAAGGGACGGGGATAGACATTAAAAGACGTCAGCCATGATACAGGGAAAAAGAGAGAAAAAAGGACTGTTCCTCACAGGTTCACCGCTGCTGAAACCCCCTAAGACTTGAAAAAAAGTAACATGAAGCGCTTGACTATGTTTTAAAAAAGAGCCACTAAGAGTGAATAACTGTCATAATTATGAGCACAACTGGGCCATTCAACCCTGTGCTGCTGCTGCGCACACACACAGTGGAGGATCTGGGTTATTCACACACACACAGGGCCATAAAGGAGTAACATGCCAAGGGTAATTCAAAGGTCGCCTACGATAGACTATCATCCTGTCCAGGGGGTGTACACCATCAGCCAATCCGGTGGCTACTTAATACTAGGGCTGAGAATTGCCAGGAATCTCACGATACGATATTATCACAATACTTAGGTGCCAATACAATACGTGTTACGATTCTGTATGTATTACAACTCGATGTTCCAAGCATATTTCTCACCATATGGTCTGCTGCAGAGGCACAACAGAGAGCCATGAGAAAATGCATTTTAATCAAGCTATTTAAAAAGAAGTTGGAGAACAATAATATATGAAGGAAAAATACTTGAGTTTTGGTGCAGGTACAGCCAATTAGCGCAAAATTAACATTGCAATATTGTCAAAACAATACAATATGGCCTCCTGAGTGACGCAGTGGTCTAACGCGCCACTACAGCCTCCAGTTCTATCCCAGGTTGTGTCACAGCCGGCCGTGACCAGGAGCCCCATGGGGTGGGCGCATAATTGGCCCAGCGTCGTCCGGGTTAGGTTAGGGTTTGGCCGGGGGATTTCCTTGGTTCGTCATGCTCTAGCGACTCCTTGTGGCCAACCGGGCACCTGCAAGCTGACCTCAGTTGTCAGTTGGACGGTCTTTCCTCCAACACATAGGCACACATTGGTGCAGCTAGCTTCTGGGTTAAGTGAGCAGTGTGTTAAGAAGCAGTGAAGCAGAGCAGTGCGGCAGGTCATGTTTCGGGGGACACAACTCCCACAGAACTACTTGACCTCTTACTCCCCTCTCTCTCTAGATGAAAGCCTGCGACTAATGAAGGCTGGCTACCCAACAACCTGTCCACTTGACCCCATCACCTCCTCCAGACCATCTCTACAGACCTTCTCCCATTCCTCACTTGCCTCAACTCATCCCTGACCACTGGCTGCGTCCCCTCTGACTTCAAGTTTGCCTCTCCTTAAGAAACCAACACTTCATCCCTCTGACGTCAACAACTAAGCGTGCTGTAACCCTCTCGTTATCACTCTCAGAACAATCTTGTTGATCCTAACCAGTTAGGCTTTGAGCCGTGTCACTCATCCGAGACTGCTCTCCACTCTGCCAAAGCTGACTCGGTGTCTGCACCACGTACTCTCACTACTGGTCTTCACACTAAGTCATTCTGCTCTGTCATATCCTTTCATGGTCTTCCTATCATTGCTATGCAAATGACACTCCACTTCCCCCCCCCCCCCCTTCTGACAGTCAGGTGGAGACACGCATCTCTGCGTGCCTGGCATATCTCAGCTTGGATGTCAGCCCACCACCTCAAGCCCAACAAAACACAGCTGCTCTTCCTCCCAGGGAAGGCCTGCCCGCTCCAAGACCTCTCCATCACAGTTGACAACTCAAAGTGCCCCCCTCCCAGAGTGCAAAGAACCTTGATGTGACCCTGGACAACACTGTCATTCTCTGCAAACATCAAAGCAGTGACTCGCTCCTGCAGGTTCACTCTCTTCAGAGTACAACCTTTCTGCACACAGGAAGCGGCGCAGGTCCTAATCCAGGCACGTCTAGACTACTGCAACTCTTTTGGCTGGGCTACCAGCTTCTGCCATCAAACTCCTGCAACTTGGTGGAACAAGCTTCCCCCTAAAGTCAGGGCAGCGGAGTCCCTGCCCATCTTTCAAAAACATCTGGAAGTAATGTGTTGAGGGAAATGTACTCGAGACAATTATGATGTATTGTCTCACCTAACCATTTTAAGATGAATGCACTAGTTGTAAGTCGCTCTGGATAAGAGCTTCTGCTAAATGACTAGAATGGAAAGTGTAGAATGAACAGTATGTGCTCACAGACCTAGACACACATTATGGTTACATATGGTTCTTATGCATTGCTCATTTGTGTATGCAAATACGCATCTTGACAGGAACTGTAATACAAATCTGTTTATTCGTGAAAACTTGAACTAAGAGGGTACATTTATAAAAAAATATATTTTACCTTTATTTAACTAGGCAAGTCAGTTAAGAACAAATTCTTATTTTCAATGACGGCCTAGGAACGGGTGGTTTAACTGCCTGTTCAGGGGCAGAACGACAGATTTGTACCTTGTCAGCTCGGGGGTTTGAACTTGCAACCTTCCGGTTACTAGTCCAACGCTCTAACCACTAGGCTACCCTGCCGCCCCAGGGTAAATCAATTTTAACCCCTTTTTGAAAGCACCCCTTTTGATTTGAAGCAAACTTTACATACATATATATTTGCCCATTGTAGAAGTGCTCACAAAGTTACTTTTTGGGCCCGAATGACAAAAGATTCATGAAGTTAAAAAGGTACCAGAAATCCTTGTCTTCATCACTGCAAAAGAGAAACGGTTGAGATTTGTAATTTTTATTAAATTTTTTACCTTAAACGTTATTTTTCTAAAAACAGACTAGATTAGATTTAGATTTACATATGTTGTAGCTTAGAGCCGGGAATGGGAATATCTGTTTGTTTTAATTATGCTGTTTATACTCCATAGGAAACCTATTGAAATCACAGAAATATAGACAATATAAACATGACCATTTAAGTTGACAGCTGATGGTGGGTGGACCGGCGGCCATCTCTGTGTTAGTAATTAGAAGTTACAATTTTAATTGAATTTACATTTCAATGGTGTACCAGCTAAACTACAGTGGCCTCTGAAGGAGGGATAGGTCCATTCTATGAATAATTTTTCTACGTTTGAAATGACATCCACCATTCAAGAGCATGTTGTGTCTCAACAGATAGCGGGCACAACACACGCAGAAGATGTGAAGTTGGGTCGAAGCTACAATATACACCCATATCAACAAAAAAAATCTGAGTTTCCTCATTTATGCTAATTAGTAAAAACGTTTTTTATTATAACATTTTTTGGGAAGAAATTATCAAATAGTTTGACAACCCTGCTTGTGAGCTTTTGATATAATTTCAACTCAACAGTTTATATTTTCCCAGTGATGAAGACATAGATGTCTCATGGTATAGTATACAGTGGATGAACTTTGAGCACCTTTATCTCCTGAATGTTTTGGCAATTAGGTCCAAAAAGTCACTTTCTGGCCCCTTCTTCCATGGGCAAACATCAATGGTAAGTTTTGCTTAAATCAAAAGGGATGCCGTCAAAAATTGATTTAATTCAAATGGATTAAACCGACAGACAATTGTGTGTGCGCGCGAGTACTGCGTGTGTGGGAGTCAGATAATGGGTGAGGACTGATGAGTCCAAGCCTAATCTCTGGTCATGTTTACACAAACACACATTCAGATAAACACAGCCCCCCTGACCCCTTCACATAATTTCATCAACTCCAACTCGTCCCCCATTCATCTCCTAACCTCTCAAGCACCATCTCTTTTTATCTACCTTTCCCACTATCACTCTCCTTCAAACTTCCCATTCTTAATCCATTTCCTCCCTCCCCTCTTTTTCTCTGCCCATCCACAATAGCAGCCTTTCCAGGAGGGCCATCAATCTTCTTCAAGGAGAGCAGAGCCAGAGAGCGCTAAGGCTACGGCAGATTACCAGCTCTCCTTACTGATCACTGCTGCTGCTCACTGGACAACACAGGGAGGGAGGCACAGGGAGGGAGATCGTGGTTGGAGCCCCAAACCAGGAGAGAGCTACGCCCACCAAATCTGCAAAAGGTATTTGCATCCTAATTCAGAGGTGTATACATTTAAATCCAAACTGAGAACTCCCTACCTGTCCAACCAACACCCGTCTGTCTGTCCCCTGAGAGGACTCAGAGCCTAAGGAGAGAGCATTTAGCGAGGTTTTCTATAGATAGATAAGACCCACTTCTAGTCTTTAGTCTATATGTAATGACAGGGTAGAGGTAATAGCCCAGTGATTGTGGGGATCCATAACCAGCCTACAAGGGTCGGCTTCCACTTACAGCCTGTGAGATACGGTAGAGTTAGAGGGAGAGTAGATGACAAGTGAGGGGCAGATAAGATAGAGGTGGAAGAGAGGGGAGCATTATGCGTTAGGTAGAGGCTGGGAGGCAGGTGGGCAATGAAGCAGCTGATGTTTATTCACTTGTCAAAACACTATAGGCAAAGACATGCAAGGTGTGCCTTCCGGAGACTTCTGGGCAGAACAGAGAGGGGTGTGTGTAGCTAAGGGGAGGTATAATGGTGTTAGTGTGGGAGTGTTAGATATTTATTTACAGGCCAGGATTAGGGGGATGAGGCAGAGAAGAGACGTGACCTTGCAGCCAAGAGTTGGTTTTTTTACGAGACGCCTCACAATAATCCACACCCCCACGCCTGTGCCACCACCAAGGCCAGTCCTCTACTCTAGAGAGAGGCTGGTGGAGAGGAGGGGGTGAGGACTGAACGACAAGGGCTCAGATCTTATATATCTCCATGCTATCTTCGGTAACCCCCTGCAAGTTCAAAATCTAACTGGAATAATAAGAATCACTAATATCATTCTGCAATGTAAGGCCCTGTCCTTGTTTCTCCTTCTGAAAACAGGGTCATCTCAGCTTGGATAAGAACCTAAGCACCAGGATAGCTTTATACATTTATCCTATAATGTAATGCAATGCCTCTTCCTCCTCACTGAGGTTAAGGCTTTACACAGTTATCCTATAATGTAATGCAATACCTCTTCCTCCTCACGGAGGTTAATGCTTTATACATTTATCCTATAATATAATGCAACGCCTCTTCCTCCTCACTGAGGTTAAGGCTTTGGGGGTTTTGCCAACTTTCAGTACGCTGTCACCTTGTCTGGGGATCAGAGTTGAGGACAGGGGTTATACTTAGAGCTGTCTACATACTGTACGTCCCTCCACAGCACTGACTTGGGATCAGTAGCTCTGTTCAGGGCCTCTGTGCCACATGGCGGGGAGGAGAGGTACGGCTCAGCGCTAAAGACTGACACTAACTTAATCACTGATAATTGAGTCGGCTGCTGGGGAAGGTGCAACATTAAAAGGGGCAATCTGCAGTTAAGGGATGGGGCTGGAGAAATGTAACCAATATGAAATTCATAGGCAGAGCTATGAATGCAAGGACTGACAAAATGTAAGTTTGAACTATGTTTTGAGGCTATATAGTATTTGTTTACACTTAGTTTACAAACAGTGGAGTAAAACAAGGTTATATTTTGGGTTCTGATGGGGTATGACAGTAGAACTAAGCTCATGAGGCATTTCTAAGTTATATTCTTCAAGAATATAATTTACTTATCATTCATAGGTTTAAAAAATGGATGCCGCAACTGCAGATTGCCCATTTAAAGGATAAAAACGGTAGGCAGGGCTGGCTCAGCCTGTCAATGGGTGTCTAATCACTGAGAAGACGCACACATGCGCACACACACACACACACACACACACACACATCAGATCACTACCGGCTATTAGCTCAGAACCACTCAGGACCCTCAAAGGGGCTTTGATCAGTCGAGGGGCGAGGAGAGCAAACGGACAAGGGGGGCGAGGACACAGCACACACCGTCAGAGGAGCGAGGGACAGAGAGATAGACAAGATGAGTGTCCTTCCCTGTCATCAGGACCCTGAGGTGTCCAAGGAGATGACAGTGGGGCATATTCAAAGGGCTGTCTGCCTCCATAGCTGCCCCCAAGAAGCTTGGATCAATTACACTGTAACTTCTTGAGTTAGGCTGCTACCCCAAAAGTCAAGGTGCTACCCCCAAAGTTAGGGGGGAATGTAACCCCATTCCATGGCCTTCAATATCATCAACTTGAGCAACAACACATGTTCTTGCTAGTGATCCCATCAGCAGTTTTAGTGAGTGATGAGACAGGTAAAGTGCCAGTGGGTTGTATAAAGCCTATAGCAGTGGGTTGTGCATAGCCTATAGATAGCTGGTGAGTGGATTTATGAAGATGGAGGGGTCCTGTAATAGAATGTTGATGAATTGACCAGCCTCCACCCTTTCCTGACCATAGGGAGCATGTCTGGGAGAATGTCAAACTGTCTGGAGCTGCAGGGTTAAATATCAACTGATTCAACTACTGCTCTATCAAACTACAGAGAAGAAAGGAAAGGACACACTAGGAAAAGGCCAAACAGGAACAAGCAGAGAGAGGACAAGCTCTTCCCTCTTACTAAGAGTTTCTCCCACAAGTGCTGACAACCTCACACTGCCAAATGAAAGGTTTTTTTGAGCACACACACACACACACACACACACACACACACACACACGTTTCTTTATTGTGCCGCAACATCCACACACTTTGCTGTCGTGGCTCAGTGCATGGATGCCGTGAGATCAAAGATTTTACAGTTCGCATGAGATGCTTTAGCGGTGGACTGCAGGGGTCTGACATCCCCTGCCATGGAGAGAGGTATGGAGCAATGGAGGAGAGGGAGCAATGGAGGAGAGAGAAAATAAGAGGGAAAAAGAAAAAGAGCAAGAATCCAAATGAAAGGCTGCCAAGCAAAAAGAGGTAGAGTATCTGTACACTGAAAAGCAATAGTAAGCAGACATAATGAAAGAAGATGAGAGATACATTGGCAATGTGTGAGAGAAGTAAGCACAGCATACATCATATACATTGAGATTTTATTTCTGAAATGGGCAGAAGAATGTAGATTTGAGTTGAAGACAAAATGCCTCACACAAATCACAATATCAAACAATTACTCTGATCAGAATTGGATCAGAGGCCAACATTAGAGTAATGTTTTATTTAGGGATGTGCCAAATGTTTTCTTAACGTTTAAACTGCCATGTTTGGGGAGGGGGGGTTCCATTTAAACCAATAAGAAAGAAAAACTATACACATTTATTCATAATGCAAATTAAAATGGTCCTATTACAGATGTATGACCGTTAGGTCCGGGCAATGAAATGATCTACCGCGACCCTTTACACACAGAACACAGTACAGTAACATGTCCATAATTGATCACTTTGACAATTTAAATTCTGCTCCAGCATAGAACGTTCAATTGTTTCCCTGACAACAAACATTGCTGATTGATGTGCTGCTGTGTCATTTATGCTGTTTTTTTATGGTAGGGTAGCTAGAAGTGCTTTCTTTCTACTAAATGTCTTCGTAAGTCGCAATAACTAAGATACTTTAAAGTACTGTTTTTTAGTCAGAGCACAGGCAGCAGGCATGCTAGGATTGAAAGTTCTGGTCGCCTAGTGATGGAAGGTAGTCCCGCGTCGGCATTAATTTACAGACAAGTAAAACGGTGTTCATGTCTCCAGAGAAGGTTTCTTGTCGGCGTTTAGCCTACCCTAACAGTCAAACAAGCATGTCGTAACCGAGGCGCTTTCAAGGGGACACATCATTATATCTGAAAATGGTCATCAATACAGGCTACACCAGTAGCCTACTGTAATTTCATATGAGACAGAAACACCCCTACCCACTAAGCAACTAAGAGAAGCCTTTCCCCGTGCAAGACTGGCCCGAAGATACTGTATACCGCCAACACCAGTGCCATGAATAGCCTAAGCGAGGATATTCTACATGCAACAGACCAGCCTGAACACACACTTGGGTCATTAGCGAAGAGAAAGAGCAGGCAGGCCAGCAATGAGGGAGACAGAGGGGCAGGCAGAACCGTACACGTCTTGGTAATCTGCATCTCGCAATGTCTTAATTATCTTCCATGCTTCGCAAATTCACCAAAGTAGCCTAAAGTTCACCTCTTCCTCCCTGAGTTTATTTAAATTACACTACCTTCTGTAGGCCTTTATAGCCATAGTCTAGTTGGGCTATAACAAAGGGATTCAAAAAAAATTATGATAACTGCACTGTGACTTTAATATGTGGGGTGGGGGTTCAGTTAGGGATTTTTCTTAACTTTAAGGATCCCAACTTCATTTAAAATGTTCACACCCTTAGTTTAATTAATGTACAGAAATGACAAAATCCTACATGTCAAAATGTAGATGATATGTATATTGGTACATAGTGGGGCGGAAGGTAGCCTAGTGGTTTGAACGTTGGACTAGTAACCGAGAGGTTGCAAGTACGAATCCCGAGCTGGAAAAAAAAAAATCTGTCGTTCTGCCCCTGAACAGGGCAGTTAACCCACTGTTCCAAGACAGTTATTGAAAATAAGAATTTGTTCTTAAATAAATAAAGGTTAAAAAAAATTGGCTACAGCTTCATGTCCAAACCGATGCTGACATGAGGTGGCCAAACTTTAATGAGACTTAATTACAAAAATATAGTGATGATTGACAAATATAAATGAAGAATAACTAACATGAGCATCTAAAGGCTTGATTCTGTCGACATACTGGAGGCACGGTTCCTTCAGATCAAATGGTCACAAGACTGGAGAGTGAAGTGCCTGTGGCGCACCACACGTCACCCACCTTAAATCTGAGCGGAGCGGTTTGCATTTTAAAACTATTTAACCATGAACATAATTGTTTAAAACCTGGAAATTTAATTTAATTTTATGAAGCATGTACCTTGTTTCAAAGGAGCCTAGCATAGCCAAAATACAACCATCGAAATGTTGAGGGAATTATTTTAACACTTAATACACCATTGAAAACAGCATGATTCTCATGTTCTACTGGTTTTCAGCATAATCCTAGTCATATTAGTAAACCATGCTAGTTAATGCATCTTTAGATCTCCCCTTAATTTTTACATGAAACCACTGGTGCATGCAGTGCGCTTCTGAGATATTTTCCTGCTAATTGCATTTTGGAACATTCGCGTATAGCCTACAGCCATGATCGCATTGTTGAGCTGAAAATATAAAGAAATAAAACGATCAACATTTTAAGCTAAACGGTCTGATCTGTTGCATCATTGGTTTAAAAAAATATATACATATGTGCAGTGGTTGGATGAATTTTAAAACAGTCCGTTTTAAAACAGAAATTTATCATCATCACAGGGACAACGGGAATCCCTTAATATCGAGCCCTGTAGGGAAAAGTATTTTGTTGTAATTGTAACATTGTATTTTGAGATAGGCTTGACTATGCAAAGAGTGTAGCAAACATTGTGGTCTGATTCTCTATGGTAAAAAAAAAGATGGTAACGCATGGGTCCTTGATCATACAATGACATGCAAATGGTGTTCGTGGCATGACAAGCAAAAAGTTTATGTCTAGCCCTGCCACTCCATATTCCCTTGACAAGATCTCCACAGCGATGTCAGCTCTGGCTCATGAATATTCATCCACTTCATTAACACACAAGTGGGGAAACAACATATTGCATGAGCCTGACATTATTTGGAGAGAATGAATGAAATACAGATGGGACAGATGCTAGAGAAAGAGGAGAGTCCACTAGTAGAGACAGACAACACAATAACTCTTTACTGAACCTCAAGAGTACCAGAAAGTTGTCCTACATTATTCCCCGATCCAGCAGCCCCCTTCCAAACCCCAGATAAGGCTCTCTAAAAGCAGGAGCAAAGGCAAGGACATCAGGCTGGGAATTACATGCCATTTTAACTTGGAAATCTTCCAGGAACAAAGGCAACAAACAGCTGCAATTTCTCTGCTCATGTCTGGCTGCACACACAATGAACGGCTAAGTGCAGCGTGGAGGAAGCCACAGAGCAATCTGCTGTCATTCTACTGCCATTCAGCCAGTCAGCAACCTGGTGTTGTTTTTCCAACCTGCCCCCATAAATACACACACTCAATCACACAAGTGTACAAAGAATGTATGTTTCCTGCACATAGGTTATGCAAACCCACTCCCACAACAGAGACATACTCAAATCCACTTAGCCACAGACACACACGGACAAACCTACACACAAACAAGATTATTTTCTCTTTATGCTGTAATGCCAGTGAATCTCTTAAGAGGGACGGCCATGGGGGAAATTCCATTCTCTAGTGATGTCCTCAGAGACCCAGTGAGACAGCACACGATATTTCTCAGCTAACCTCTTTGATGACTGAAAAAGTGGGCCGCTTTGGGGAAGCGATAAGACAAAGTCAGTCGTCACCCAAAAACTTTGTCCAGCCTTGTCCCCAGCTCTTTAAGGGCTGCGTAGCGAGTGCCTCGGACAAAAACACCCAACTATAATTGGAACACGGCCCAGGAATCAATACTGCTGCTCAAGTAACGGTCCTCAGCCAGAGCCATTTCATATTATACCCTCCATACCTGTTTCTCTGACAACAAAAAAAAAGAAAAGAAAAAAAACTCAATTTCAGAATGGTATGAACTATCGATTTCACTACCGCAATCCTCTTCCACCCCCAACATCACCTCTCTCCCCCCATCTCACTCGCTCTGTCTATACCTCCACCTCACCTACTATATAACTCCATTTCTCGTTCCATCTTATCTAGATTTATTCATCTTTTTAGCTCCATCTTTGCACATAACACTCCTCACTCCACCTGCATTAAACCCGTTGCTCTCACTCCTTACTTAGACGATAGTTTAGTATCTCCCTCTGTAAAGTCTCACTTATCTTTCTCCCTCCATCCCTGTCTGGGCATCTCTTTGTATCATTTCACCTTTGACCTTGAATTTGCACAGCTCTTAAACCCTGTCTCACCCAACCCTCAGAGATACTACCCCTAGATGGGTGATTCATTCCCAAAATACCAAACAGCCGTAGGGAAATTACCTTTGAATTCAATTGGACTCGCATCACAACAGCAAGATGGTCTACTGCTGCTTTCCAAGCTCAAATGGCAGTAAATACCAGCACGATTAGATCTGACTTTGGGGTCATGGCCGCTTCTAAATCACTGCATTGTCATTGATATTCAGATAACTTCTCGGGGTCAGCGGCAAGGCTACTCGGCCAGGGAGAAGTAGGCCTCAAGCCCCCAGACCAGGCAGGCCTCCAGCCCACACTCTCCACACCCAGCCAGCCAGACGCTCACTAAGCTAAACCACCACCAGCACAGCAAGGCAGCACATTTAAATACATCTAAATGGCAGATGGGATGAGCTGTGTCTGGTTTCTCGATACCGATGGAATTTACACTTACGAGTGTTTCAACAATGCATCTTTCCAATAACGGCCAAAGATGTAATACGCGTTTCCCAAAACACCACGCAGAGAGAATGGTCGCTAAGTGCGTTGTAGGAGCATGTGTCGATACTGATAGGCTGGAAAGAAAAGGCAGTGCTGCTCTCAGATTAGCTTTTTCCATTAAAAATCTTGCCTTAACATTAGAATGATTTCACAATACTGACGACGGAGCAGAACTTAGACAGAAGTTACCACCTAAGGCTGCAAATATTGAGGAGTCTTATTCTAATGCTTACACAATAAAAATGCACAAAGTCACCGATTGGCACATCATTGCGCATATTAGGCTACACATCATGAAATATATTGAGGCAAATTAGAGAAATTTGCCAAATAGAACAATTGATTGAACATGAAATATATTTCTATATGATTGAAATAGGCCTATAGCTTATTGTTAATATTTGAATGCAGTTCTCAGTTTTCATTTGTATAATATTTTTAAACATAGCTTGGAATTAATTGCAAAGACATTGACAACTCTGTATTTGTAGTTATCGGCAGTCACAGAGACAGATAAACCATTTGATTCTGTTTAGCGGAGATCTGTGTTTAAAATGACGTGGGGGGGCATCTAACGGCGGACCTCGCTGTTCTACGAGCAGTCTGAGGCAAGCATTAAATTCCAAGCATTTTCAAGTGAAACGTTGGATTTAACAATGCTCCTACGAAGGCTCTAACGATGAACTGAGCCTTATGATGCTTTTGGGAAACCAGCCCTAGGTTTGTGTTTCACTTTAAAATGGATGCCATAATGTAATGGAAGAGCAGCAGGCTTGGTTTTAGTCTGGCTGAAAAATGGCCTGGCATCTCTTTAAGGTAACAAAAAACATCCACTTCGTCTGCGTCAGTCCTGCTCCCACCCTGTTATTGGAGTGCAGGAATGAGCAGTGGAAAACAATTAGATACCGCCACTGTCTGCATCAGTCACACGCACACAAAATACATTTCATCCCACACATCCGAAACAGCCAATAGCACAGGCAGGCGTTTGCGACCCCAATCCATATTTCAATTTCCAACCTTTCAGCAAAGTAATTCAATACTTGTTGCATTCCCTCACAAGTAATCAGCATTGTGAGAAATGGGCTTCTTCTAAAGCTGCACCTGTAGTGTCACACTGACTCACACACATTTACTGGAGCTGCACACACACCTATTACCACCATTATCCACATATACATATATATATATATATATATATATATACACACTTAACACAGGTGGAAAGACAGTCACACAACTAAACTGCCTGGATGCACACTCCGGTGCTCTTCTCCTCACGGCTCTGTGGCCATGTGGAAGCGGAGGCTGGCGGGTATTAGCGACAAATTTAGGAGCTTAAACAGCGACAGCTTTACGATGCCTGAGCGGCCTCTACCACTCCATTGCTGTCAGATTACATTAGCTTGCCCTTCACCATGCACTTCGATTGGCTGTTATTCCTAGCAGTTACAGAAGCACCTCGCGTAAATAAAACAAAGTGTTCTGTCCTATGGATGGTGTGTAGAGTGCATCTCCGCTAAATCGAGTGCTGTCCAATTTAACATATAACATAGAATGGATGGAGTTGGCTGGGAAGTGATGGCTGGCTTGGGGTTTGCGTGCAGTGAAACGACTAGGTAGGCATTGCAGTACCGGTAACCTTTGAAGTGTTCCATCGCCAGTCATGGTCATTTAGGTTTTGTGCAACGGAAATGTATTTTACCATTTTGGCCAAATCACTGACTACAGCCTGACTAACTACGGAACAATGGAACCCTGTGCCTGCTCTGAGGATCCTTTCCTGTCAACGCAGTCTGGAAGCACGTACAAAATTTGTCTTCATACAGAGAAGCACATTCCTGTTGACAACCACAGGGTTTTCCTTACCGTTATGAGATGGCTGTCTCTCAGCACAGCCACACTGACTGGTGAGGCCAGCATGTCAAATCAAGGTAAGTACTCCAGTCAGACAAGTACTCCAATAGCACCAAAATGACTTTCCCAGTTAAAACAGCTGCCAAGATGAAGTCTCTGCACTCAAGCCACAACTAAACATGTCTGTCTTCAGACTTTCACAGGCCCCATTTTCCTCATCAATAGAGCCAAAACTCTCACTTACACTGAAATAGTGTATGCCTATCAGTTTTGAGGTGTCTGTTGGAGCAGGTGTGTATCAGGTGAATGAGTAGTGCAGCTCCTTGAGGGTAGCTTTTAGGACTGGGACTGTAGTGGGTGTCCCAGTAGATGTTATCTATGCTGTCTCAGAGCATACCTCACTAAACCACTCAGATACTCAACTAAACTCCAACAAAGCTCCCTCAGTTTCAACCTGCGTGTGTTTACAATCTAGAAAAATGCAGATGGACCACACAAGAATGATTGAGAATTCCCACAGCACTTCATGTACTAAAACTAATCTTGCATCAACATTTTATTTGGTGAAATACCAGCTGTGCCCCAAAACGCCCACTTAAAAAACATCTGCCACCGTAATTCGCTCTGTCTGTGCATGGTTAACCATATTGACAATTTCTCAGTTTCTCATCTTTAGGCAGGACCTTATTCTACAATGCAGCAACCCCTCAGCCTGGCTCTTCACATTCTCTATGGAGCTCCGTTTCTGGCAAAGGACACTGTGCTGCACAACTCATGCAAACAAATACGGGAGACAAGAGATGGTCACTATCTGGCAGGATACAGGCAGTTGTGGGATGGTGGCTTCAGAGGAAATTGTGGGTTCATAATGTGGCAACAAAAAAAATGCTTTTACTTACGCACAGGGCCCCTTTGAGAATTAGTCATGTATTCATTTCTAGAAATAACCCACCTCTTTCCCGCACACCAACTGCATAAAATGAATCTTTCCTTCACAAATGGTCAAGCTAAAACCAGCTGTCAAACCATTGTCAGACAAGCGCGAGGCAGCGTAGATTGTCTAGCTAACTAGCTCAGCTGGCTAACCAACTAGCTAGCAAGCTGGCTAAGTAGGAAACTACAACAAGTGTTTTGTTACATTTTAGCACGATTAGCTAATGTTTGGTAGACGATTTGTCAGGGTTAGCTTCCGACGAGCTAGCTACCAGTCTGCTGGTTAGTTAACTAGCTAGCGAGCTAACGTTCGCTAGCTAAGTGTAGCTTGCTATCTCGAACATCAACAGTCGAGATTGTTGAGAAGGTAAAATAGCTAGATACAAGTTGGCTAAGTGCCTTCCGTATTCCTGTTAGATACCAAACTCACATGTTCACTGGTGTTTGGTCTCAGAATGAAAGCGAGTACAAACAAAGTTTCCTTTTGTTTTAAAACTCACCTTTTTTCAGTCTGTTCCACGACAGGATAGGATTTTTTTTGTCAGCACTGGCACTCTACATCCGGGTTATGCCTGTGACGAAAGCATGCACGGCCATACCAAAACATTGCCATGCTTTCTTATTTTAGCTAAATACTTTATTCATGAATGTACATGTCTTATTAATAGATTTATTCATGTAAATATCAAAGTAAAAAACCTCTGTTTATTATTTTTGAGAATTAAATTGAACATTAATTAAACACAATTCATTCTTCTCATAGCAAAAAAAAACCAATCAAGACAAGTTATTTTTATAATGTATTGTCTGTATTCCCCTCACTGTCGTTTGTAAGACTTGTATACTCTGTTGTAAACTTATTGTTTTTCTATATATTTTGAATTGGTTTACAATAAAGTATAAATTAAAAATATAATTGCCATGCTGTGATAGGACAGTCAGTATGTGAAAAAGCCTGATGATACAGTCCTCTTCTTCTTCTTATTCAATAAAATTACATAACGAGGCTATATACAGGGGTTACCGTCCCGAGTCAATATGCTGGGATACAGGTTAATCTAGGTCATTTGCACATGTAGGTAGGGGTAAAGTGACTATGCATAGATAATAAACAGTGAAGTAGCAGCAGTGTGAAAACAGTGTAAATAGTTCGGAGAGCCATTTTATTAATTGTTCAGCAGTCTTATGGCTTGGGGTAGAAGCTGTTAAGGAGCCTTTTGGACCTAGACTTGGCGCTTCAGTACCGCTTGTTATGCGGTAGCAGAGAGAACAGTCTATCACTTGGGTGACTGGAGTCTGACAATTTTTTGGTCCTTCCTCTGACACCGCCAAGTATATAGGTCCTGGATGGCAGGAATCTTGGACCCAGTGATGTATTGGGCCATATGCACTGCCCTCTGTAGCACCTTACGGTCAGATTCCGAGCAGTTGCCATATCAAGAGGTGATACAACCGGTCCGGATGCTCTCGATGGTGCAGCTGTAGAACTTTTTGAGGATCTGGGGACAAATGCCAAATCTTTTCAGTCTCAGAGGGGAGAAAAGGTGTTGTCGTGCCCTCTTCACGAATGTATTGGTGTGTTTGGACCATGATAGTTTGTTGGTGATGTGGACACCAAGGAACTTGAAATTCTCGACCCGCTCCACTACAGCGCCATCAATGTTAATGGGGGCCTGTTCAGCCGTCCTTTTCCTGTAGTCCACGATCATCTCATTTGTCTTGCTCACATTGAGGGAGAGGTTGCTGTCCTGGCACCACACTGCCAGGTATCTGACCTCCTCCCTATAGGCTGTCTCATCGTTGTCGGTGATCAGGCCCACCACTGTTGTGTCATCAGCAAATTTAATGATGGTGTTGGAGTCGTGCACGCACCCCTGAGGGGCCCCCGTATGGAGGATCAGTGGGGCAGATGTGTTGTTGCCTACCATTTACCACCTGGAAGCGGCCAGTCAGGAAGTCCAGGATCTAGTTGCAAAGGGAGGTATTTAGTCCCAGGGTCCTTAGCTTAGTGATGAGCTTTTGGGCATTATGACCTTGAACGATGAGCTGTAGTCAATGAACACCATTCTCACATAGGTGTTCCTTTTGTCCAGGTGGGAAAGGGCAGTGTTGAGTTCGATTGAGATTGCGTCTTCTGTGGATCTGTTGGGGTGGTATGCGAATTGGAGTGGGTCTAGGGTGTCCGGGATGATGGTGTTGATGTGAGCCATGACCAGCTTTTTAAAGCACTTCATGGCTACCGATGTGAGTGCTATGGGGCGGTAGTCATTTTGTCTGGTTACCTTCGCATTCTTGGGCACAGGGACTATGGTGGTCTGCTTGAAACATGTAGGTATTACAGAGTCGGTCAGGGAGAGATTGAAAATGTCAGTGAAGACACTTGCCAGTTGGTCCACGCAAGCTCTGAGTACAAGCCCTGGTAATCCGCAGTCACTGGTACTTCTTTCTTTAGTTTTTGCGTGTAAGCAGGAATCAGGAGGATAGAATTATGGTTTTGCCAAATGGAGGGCGAGGGAGAGCTTTGTATGCATCTCTGTGTGTGGAGTAAAGGTGGTCTTGAGTTTTCCTTTCCTCTGGTTGCACATGTGACATGCTGGTAGAAATTAGGTAAAATAGATATAAATTTGCCTGCATTAAAGAAGCTCTTCTTCTGGATGAGCATTTTCTTGTTTGCTAATGGCCTTTTACAGCTCGTTGACTGCGGTCTTAGTGCCAGCATCGGTTTGTGGTGGTAAATAGACGGCTACGAAAAATATAGATGAAAACTCTCTAGGTAGATAGTGTGGTCTACAGCTTATCATGAGGTACTCCACCTCAATACTTCTTTAATATTAGACATTACGCACCAGCTGTTATTGACAAATAGACACACACCCCTGTCCCTCGTCTTACCAGATGTAGCTGCTCTGTCCTGCCGATGCACGGAAAACCCAGCCAGCTCTATATTATCCGTGTCGTCATTTAGCCACGGCTAGGTGAAACATAATATATTAACGTTTTTAATGTCCCGTTGGTAGGATAGTCTTGACTGTAGATAATCCTGTTTGTTTTCTAGTGATTGCACATTGGCCAACAGAACCGATGGTGGTGGCGATTTACTCACTAACCTACGAATCCTCACAAGGCACCCCGACCTTCGCCCCCTGTATTTTTTCTTCAAGCGAATGATAGGGATTTGGGGAAGCAGTATATCCTTTGCGTCTGACTGATTAAATAAAACCACTTGTCTAGTTCTAGGTGAGTAATCACTGTGTTGATGTCCAGAAGCTATTTTCGGTCATTAGAGACAGTAGCAGCAACTTTATTTTTATTATTTTATTTCACCTTTATTTAACCAGGTAGGCCAGTTGAGAACAAGTTCTCATTTACAACTGTGACCTGGTCAAGATAAAGCAAAGCAGTGCAACAAAAACAACAGCACAGAGTTACACATAAACAAACGTACAGTCAATAACACAAAAGAAAAGAAAAATATAAACATCTATGTACAGTGTGTGCAAATGTAGAAGAGTGGGGAGGTAGGCAATAAATAGGCCCTAGAGGTAAAAATAATTACAATTTAGCATTAATACTGGAGTGATAGATGTGCAATTTATGAATGTGCAAGTAGAGATACTGGTGTGCGAGTAGAGATACCAGGGTGCAACAAAGCTAGAGAGTAAGTAATAATATGGGGATGAGGTAGTAACTTTATATACAAAATAAGTTACAAACAATGCAAAAAAATGAACAAAATAGTACAGATGGTTAGGAGCCTGTAAAACGGCAGCCATCCCCTCCGGCAACATTATAAGAACATTGTAAGAACATTGTAAGAACATTTTCAAAGATTTTACTGAGTTACAGTTCATATAAGGAAATCAATCAATTGAAATGATTTCATTAGGCCCTAATCTATGGGTTTCACATGAATGGGAATACAGATATGCATCTGTTGGTCACACCATTTGCCTCATGCAGCGCAGCACATCTCCTTCGCATAGAGTTTATCATCCTATTGATTGTGGCCTGTGAAATGTTGTCCCAATCCTCTTCAGTGGCCGTGTGAAGTTGCTGGATATTTGCGGGAACTGTAACAAGCTGTCATACATGTTGATCCAGAGCATCCTAAACATGCTCAATGGGTGACATGTCTGGTGAATATGCATGCCATGGAAGAACTGAGACATTTTCAGCTTCCAGGAATTGTTTTCAGATAATTGCGACATGGGACCGTGTATTATCATGCTGAAACAAGATGTTATGGCGTAAGATAAATGGCACGACAATGGGCCTCAGGATCTCCTCACGGTATCTCTGTGCATTGAAATTGCCATTGATAAAATGTGATTGTGTTCATTGTCCGTAGCTTATGCCTGCCCATACCATAATCCCACCACCACTCTGTTCACAACATTGACATCAGCAAACCGCTCGCCCACACGTGCCATACACCATGTCTACCATCTGCCCGGTACAGTTAAAACTGGGATTCATCCATGAAGAGCACACTTCTCCAGTGTGCCAGTGGCCATCGAAGGTGAGCATTTGCCCTGTTGAGGATGATGAGCACGCAGATGAGCTTCCCTGAGACGGTTTCTGACAGTTTGTGCAGAAATTCTTCAGTTGTGCAAACCCACAGTTTCATCAGCTGTACGGGTGGCTCGTCTCCGATGATCCCGCAGGTGAAAAAGCCGGATGTGGAGGTCCTGGGCTGGCGTGGTTACACGTGGTCTACGGTTGTGAGGCCGGTTGGACATGCTGTCAAATTGACTTTGGAGGCGGCTTATGGTACAGAAATGAACATTACATTCTTTGGCAGCAGCTCTGGTGGACATTCCCACAATTAGCATACCAATTCAACACTCCCTCAAAATTTGAGACATCTGTGGCATTGTGTCTTGTGACAAAACTGCACATTTTAGAGTGGTCTTTAATTGTCCCAAGCACAAGGTGCACCTGTGTAATGACCATGCTGTTTAATCAGCTTCTTGATATGCCACACCAATCAATGGATTATCTTGGCAAAGAAGAAATGCTCACTAACGGGGATGTCAACAAACATGTGCACCACATTTGAGAGAAATAAGCTTTTTATGCATATGGAGGATTTCTGGGATCTTTTATTTTAGCTCATGAAACATGGGACCAACACTTTACATGTTGCGTTTATATTTTTATTAGGTATAAAATAAAATAATAAAATAAATCCCTACTAACTTCTAGCACATGCTCCCCCCAAAATCCCTCCCATGCCCCCCAATCCCAGTAAACTTAATCTATATCATTCTGAAACAATCCACCTTTAGGATTATTCAGCATGTCAGCAACCTTTTCCACAGTAACATTTGTTACCTCCAATAACTATTTTGCCATTTCCACAATAACCTTCAACCTGGCATTTCTGCTTTCCACAACCAAAGCCGTGTTGATAACCTTACCAATGAAAGCTATGAAGTCAACTTTATTCATCAAAGTGTCCTTTGACAAAGCACATTCAAGAGCGCAAGATTTCTGAACAGATCTTGAAACCATGCCAGGACCAGCAGAAGCACCAGCCCCGAAAGGAAGTCCACTTACTACAGGAGTCCGCACTGTAGTTCCACCAATCTGCACATGATACATCATAACTGATTCTATATCTCTGAGCCTCTCTAGCCTCTCTCTTAATCAGATAGGGAGTAAATAAGGCCTATCAAACACCATCACAACTTTCCCCTCCGAGACATTTTTACTATTACTTCCTACCTTACGGTGTCTTTATGCTTTCCATACTAGACGCTCCACTGCTTTCAGTATCATGATCTCTCTTCTTCCTATGTCTTTCCACTACAGACCATTAAGATCCTTGACCCTCATCCTTCCACTCCATATCATCAGAACTGTCACCCATAAAGATCGCATTCCAGCACAGCTGTTGCTTCCCCAACCTTTTCTCCATTTCCTCCACTTTGTCCGCACTACTCGCCGCCATTTGATCTCATTCCAGGGCCATGTTCATAACGAAAATGTTGTTGATAGAAATACCACAAATAGAGCTGATGTGATTCCTTATTCTAGATGTCATAGAGGCTTGTTTATTCTATCTGAACATTCCAAAACGTTGTGTCCTCCTGTACGTGGCCCTGGTGAAAACTGTTGAAGCAGAAAGTGACAACGTCACAGCGTTGAAATGAAAGATGTGATTTTCACAGACAGATTGCATATTATTTTGTGGACTTTAATCTTTCATAGATTATTCATCTTGAACTGAAGTTCTTAGATTCTATTTCTGTGATCTTCTTCCAAGCAGTTGTCTACCGGGACATATGGTTTTGAAGGCAGAAGAAGTTTATAGAAATATAGTAAAGAAATGTAAAATATTTGTCAAGAAGAAAAAAGATAACTTTAAACGTTTATTGAACTCTTACTAAAATAAAATAAAATGCATTGGCACCGACATCTGGATGTTGGCTTGAACATTCGTGATGTTCCCGAAACAGTGAATGTGTTTGCACTTTCCCACTCATAGCAAGGGGA